>NW_027643654.1:47500-141867 GCF_032717465.1 Coenobita brevimanus
TCTCTCTCTCTCTCTCTCTCTCCCACGTGTCTTCACTGCCTGAGCTTCTCTAGGGACAAGATAGGTAGGTAGGGTAGGGTAGGGTAGGGTAGGGTAGGGTAGGGTAGGGTAGGGTAGGGTAGGGTAGGGTAGGGTAGGGTAGGGTAGGGTAGGGTAGGGTAGGGTAGGGTAGGGTAGGGTAGGGAAAGGTAGGGTAGGGTAGGGTAGGGTAGGGTAGGGTAGGGTAGGGTAGGGAAGGGCAGGGTAGGGTAGAGTAGGGTAGTGTAGGGTAGAGTAGGGTAGTGTAGGGTAAGGTAGAGTAGGGTAGGGTAGGGTAGGGTAGGGTAGGGTAGTGTTGTTTAGGGCTGGGTAGGGTAGTGTAGGGTAGGGTAGGGTAAGGTAGGGTAGGGTAGGGTAGGGTAGGGTAGGGTAATGTAGGTTAGGGCTGGGTGGGGTAGGGTAATGTAGGGTAGGGTAGGGCTGGGTAGGGTAGTGTAGGGTAGGGTATGGTAGGGTAGGGTAGGGTATGGTAGGGTAGGGTAGTGTAGGGTAGGGTAGTGTAGGGTAGGGTAGGGCAGTGTAGGGTAGGACTGGGTAGGGTAGGGTAGGGTAGTGTAGGGTAGGGTAGTGTAGGTTAGGGCTGGGTAGGGTAGGGTAGGGCAGGGTAGGGTAAGGCAGGGTAGGGCAGGGCAGGGTAGGGTAGGGTAGGGTAGGGTATTGTAGGTTAGGGCTGGGTAGGGTAGGGTAGGGTAGGGTAGGGCAGTGTAGGGTAGGGCTGTTTAGGGTAGGGTAGGGTAGTGTAGGGTAGGGTAGGGTAGTGTAGGGTAGGGCAGTGTAGGGTAGGGTAGTATAGGGTAGGGCAGGTTAGGGTAGGGTAGGGTAGGGTAGTGTAGGGTAGGGTAGTGTAGGGTAGGGTAGGGTAGGGTAGGGTAGGGTAGGGTAGTGTAGGGTAGGGTAGGGTAGTGTACGGTAGTGTAGGGAAGGGTAGTGTAGGGTAGGGTAGGGTAGGGTAGGGTAGGGTAGTGTAGGGTAGGGTAGGGTAGGGTAGTGTAGGGTAGGGTAGTGTAGGGTAGGTAGTGTAGGGTAGGGTAGTGTAGGGTAGGGTAGTGTACGGTAGTGTAGGGCAGGGTAGTCAGTAAAGGTAGATTAGTTTTGGTCTGGTAGATTTAGGTAAGCTTACAGTTAGATAAATAGATAGATAGACGTGGATGATATTTTGATTATGAACTCTGATACACACAGGTCTTTTGGCGTCTCTCTCTCTCTAGCCAGACGCCTTAATCCCGTAAGGGGTGGCCACAAACAAATCACCTCCACGTCGCCCTGACAACGGCCATTTCACTGCCCTCCTCCCAACTTACACCCGCCCTCTCTCATATGCAGTTCCGCGCGGGAAGCCGTAGAGGTCAGAGGTCAGAGGTGACAGCTAGACCTCTCCTCTCCTTTCCCTCTCACCTGTCCCACCTTTACCTGTCCCACTTGTTGTCTTTTTCTCCCCTCCCTGCGTCCTTTATTCCCTCTCGCTGAGTTTTTATCCTCGCTGCAGTGTGCAAGCTAACAGCGATTGCATGGTGGAATGTGTACACGTGAGATAGTGGTGGGTCATTGTTCACCGAGACCTGACCTGCCGCTCCCCCTCTACCTACTCGACCCATGGGGCTGCACCTTCCACCACCAACCGTCTTCTCATGACTGCACACATGGCTGTATATGTGGTGTATAGCCCCACACTAGAATGATGGACGTGGAAAAATGTAATGGTGAAATGGAGGACATGAGCGGGATGGAGATAGTACACCGGACCAGCGATGATGCCGACAACTCTGGAGTGGAGGAAACGGACACTGATCTGAACTCCCATACAGACAGTGATAATGAACAGGGAGATGGTACCACAGCAGAGGAACCCTTCACTGAACATGTAAGTAAGACACGCAAAAGGAATATGAGAAGAACGAGGAAGGAAAAAGAGGCAGAACAAGACAGAAATATGAATGGCTGGCAACCGCGGATAATCCAAGACGGAGGGAGCGGAGCCAGGCAGCAGCAGGGAACACGGCCTGATACACCATTCACGGTACTCTACTTCCCTAAAAATTGCAAGCTGCGTTATGATGAGCGCATCAAGTGGGTAGTTCAGGTATCAAAGGAGAAACCTCAATTTACTATAAAGTACAGGGAAGGACGTTACTCGGCATATCTTCTCGTCAAGGAGGATGAAGCAGTGACATTACTTACAACAGGTGAGGGCTACAGTGGTGTTAAATTAGAAGCGTCTAGATCAACAGGCCACCTGACGAAGATCATAATAAAGCGATACCCTGTTTACATTGATACTGACTGGGTGACAAACCATGAGAAGGTACGGTGGGCCAGACGTAATACTGTGAGAGGGAAAGAGACCGCCCAGGTTATTGCTTTGTGGGAAGGTACAGTGCCATCCTCTGTCAGATTTGTGCCTTGCCTGCAACAAAACCCCATTGCCGTGTATGATGATAACTGTGGTAGGGAATGTGATTGTGGTTACTGAAGCGAAGGTGAGAGAACGGCTGCTGGTAGTATGAACATGTTAACAATATACAACCTAAATAAATACAAGAGATAGAGAGAGACACACGGATGTACAGACAGACAGACAGATACAAAGAAGAAGGAACAAGTTAGATAGATAGACAGACAGACACATATAGATAGATAGACCTACAGAGCGCCAGACAGAGAGACAGACCGAGAAAGAGAAAAAGAGAGAAAAAGTCTACATTATACAGTAGTAGCGGAACCTATACTGTAAAGATTTAGCTGGCACACCTGTATTCTCTCTCTCTCTCTCTCCTCACAAGAGCGGAGGCAAAATGAGCGATTATTAGTTTTTTCGCGTGTGACAGTGCAAGGTCAGTCTCTCTCTCTCTCTCTCTCTCTCTCTCTCTCTCTCTCTCTCTCTCTCTCTCTCACCCACTCAGCACAAGGCCAAACTCACACAACCACATGTCTTTCTCACACACACAAGCAGTCAGTCATCCATTCCTTTCACTCTATCACACACACACACACACACACACACACACACACAATTCTACAACCATTCTGCATTCACACCCTGAAAGAAGGAAGGAAGGAGGGAAGAGAGCAATACTATGAGGAAATAAGGAAAAAATGAAGAAAAAGAAAATGAAAGAAAAATGAAATGAGGCAAGGAAGAAAAAAAAAGAATGTTAAAAAGAAGGAAAATAGGAAAGAAGAATGAAGGGACAAGAAGCAGAGGATGAAAAAAAAATAAGAATAATAAACTAGAAAAACAAAGGTACGTATGGTATGAAAACAAGGGGAAAGAATGAACCGGAAGAATGTGGGAAAATAATGAACGATGGCAGGAAGTAAGAAATAATGTAGGATGGCTAAATGACTGAATGAATGAGTGAGTGAATGAAGGAACGAAGAAAGAAAGAAAGAAAGAAGGAAGGAAAGGAATGGCTACCGTACATGAAGGATGAATGAATAAAGGAATGAAGGATGGAAGGAAGGAAGGAATGAAAGGAATAAACGACGGATGAATGAATAAATAATGGAACGAAGGAAGAAGGGAATATGTGAGTCAATGAACGAATGAAGGACGGAATGAAGGAAAGGGGGAGGGAAAGAAGAAATAAGTGAATACATGAATGGAGGGAAGGAAGGAAAGGGGGAAGATAGGAAGAAACAAGTGTGAATGAAGGAAGGAAGGAAGGAAGGAATGAAGGGGTGAATGAAGGAGAGAATGAAGGAAGGAGATGGACAGGTGTGCACCCCAATATTGTCACTTTTTTCACCTGTCTGGTCTCCCAAATTTGTTCAGGTAACTTAGCAGCAGGGGTCGATTATGACGATGAGAGAGAGAGAGAGAGAGAGAGAGAGAGAGAGAGAGAGAGAGAGTGAGTGAGTGAGTGAGTGAGTGAGCGAGCGTGCGTGCGTGTGTGTGTGTGTGTGTGTGTGTGTGTGTGTGTAATATATTCATAGCCTACCGGTAATTTCCTCCACGAAACAAAGGACATTTCATGTTTTATTAACAGGCAAGAAGACAAACTTGTACGGTACTCTCTCTCTCTCTCTCTCTCTCTCTCTCTCTCTCTCCACAACAATCTCTGACCTCACCAGCACTGACTCAGTTCAAGATACTTTTATTTAGCCTTGCACATACCTACATCGATCTACCTACATTCCTACCTACCTACCACTGCCTACTGACCAAGAATGATGACCTCACTATCCAAGGAAAGGAAAGGAAAGAGAAGTGAAGGGATCGGAAGGAAAGGGAAAGGGAAGGAAAGCAACAGCGACAATGAAAAAGAAAGTAAACAGAAACCATTGGTGCTTCGAGGCTATTTACAAGATTAATTCTATGGCCATTATTCTCGCCGGTTATGGAAGCTCCCTAACACCTTTTCCTAAGCGATTTATTTTGCTTACTACACCTTATTACCTTTTTCCATGTTACGGTATATATATCCTTCTAATACCTCCATACTCTGCATATAAGAACGTGCAAATGAATTTAAACCACCCACCGCATATCAAAAAATAAATCGCTATGGAAGAGGTGTTAAGGTGATTCATTACCCAACGAGAATACGGGCCCATGAGAAGAAAAATAAAGCAAAATATCACCCCTACCTACCTACCTCATTAACCTGCCTGCCTACCTATACCTATCCACCTACTTACGCTCCTACCTACCTACTACCAACCTACCTTCCATTTACTTGCATCACCCTACCAACGGCTACTGTGGTACTTTCCAAGAGTGATATCTACTACCGATTTCCTACTTACTGTACCTGTGACTACCAACGGTGTTAAATTGTGACTTACCTATCAATACCTACCTACCATTTTCAATTTAACCAACTTTCCCATCATTCTGAAAACTACCTACTTACCAAAACTGATATACCGGTACCTTGCTAAATATGAATACTTACTTACCTACCTACCTACCTACCATCAAGTACCTACCTACAGAGTACCTACAATCAAGCCGTAAACACTGAGGAGTGAGATGCAGCGTTAGCCAAATATGGGTGAGAGAGAGAGAGAGAGAGAGAGAGAGAGAGAGAGAGAGAGAGAGAGAGAGAGAGAGGGTGATGGGATAGGATCCAGATCCAGTCCTAACAACCTTACAACATCCCATCCCTCCGTGGCTGTGCTGGTGGCTGTGGTAGTTATGGTGGTAAAGTTGGTAGTAGTGGTAGCTGAGGTTGTAACTGTGATGGTGCAAGCATGGAAGTAGTCGCTGTGGTGGTAGGTGTGGTAGTTATGGTGGTAATGTTGTAGTGATGGTGGTTCTGGTGATGGTGGTACCTATCATGGTGATGGGCACAGTAGTCGTTGTGTTGGTGGTTGTGGTGGTGAAAGTAGCAATGATGCAGGTGGTAGTTGTGGTAGATGCGATAAATGTAAGGTGGATGGATGACACTGTGGTGGTGGTTGGCACTTGGTAGCTGTGGTAGTGCATGTCAACTGACAAAGGAAGTATAGGAGAAATGTACTGATGCCTCCCTCCCTCCGTCTCACACCCTAATCGTTTTTCGCTTTGCGTTTACAATCATCGACATTTTTCAGTCACATACAGGATTTCATTACTCTCTCTCTCTCTCTCTCTCTCTCTCTCTCTGATTAGTGTGCACGGTAAGTCTTTGCAATTAAAACCGGCCAGTCCATTAAAGAACATAATATCTGTGTAGTGCATCTATGTAACTCTCTCCCTCTCTCAGAACCTGGTGATAAGGGGGCTGGCGAGCGGGCCTACCCCTGAATAACATCGTCTGGTGGTAGCACGAAAATGAATGATAAAGATGTCATCGTAGTGAAGAGGTTGAGAGAGAGAGAGAGAGAGAGAGAGAGAGAGAGAGAGAGAGAGAGAGAGAGAGAGAGAGAGAGAGAGAGCAGAAGCGCCCAAGGGACAGTAAACTATGCCCGTCAGGAGGGTGCAAGGGGGGGGGGGCAAGGGGGAGGGAGATGAGGGGCAGGGGGCAAAGGAGAGGGAGGTGAGGGGGAGGAGGGACGAAGGGAGGGAAGGAAAGAATGAGGAGAGGGGAATGAAGCAGAGGGGAAAAGGTTGGCGAAGGGAGGAAGGAATGGATGAGAGGAAGAGAAGAAAGGGAGAAGAAAAGGTGAGGGATGTGTTATGACAGAATGCACGAGAGGGAAGGGAGGGAGCGAGAGAGGAAGGAAAGAGAGAGAGGGAAGAAAGAACGGGAAGAAGGGAAAGACAGGAGGAGGGAGGGGTTCAAAATGAGAGGGGAGAAGAGGGGAAACAGGAGGTAGAATGAGGGGTGCACAGCTAAAGGGTTATAATGAGAGGGGAGAAGAGGGGAAACAGGAGGTAGAATGAGGGGTGCACAGCTAAAGGGTTCAAAATGAGAGGGGAGAAGAGGGGAAACAGGAGGTACAATGAGGGGTGCACAGCTAAAGGGTTCAAAATGAGAGGGGAGAAGAGGGGAAACAGGAGGTACAATGAGGGGTGCACAGCTAAACACAACCAAAAGGAAAGAGGAAAAAAATGTGTGATATATCAGAGAGGGGAAAAGAGGGGGAGAGATACCCCCAGAAAGATCAATAACACGCCAGAATAAACACCAACAAATGGTAACTCAAGCAATTAAACATACACGACGAATGGTTTTAATTTATAACCAGCATTCCGCACACAGCCTAACCATCATCATCATCAACACACACACATACACACACACTCATCCAGCACAAACAACATATACACAAACTTTAGGAAATACCTCAAAAGAGTCAAAACACACACACACATCCACCACAAACAGCACATATACAAACTTTAGGAAATACCTCAAAACACACACACACACACATCCACCACAAACAGCACATATATAAACTTTAGGAAATACCTCAAAACACACACACACACACACACACACACACACACACACACACACACACACACACACTGCACCAGACACAAAAAATGAAGGCTGGTGAACTTTACTGTAATTGGCCACGTATGTTGCTACGGGGGGGGGGAGCAAAGTCCTCGTCTCCCCCTCTCTGTTACCAAGTGATAAAATCGAGGGGGGGCGGCGCTCCCCTCGCAATAAAACACACAATATATCAGGGGGGAAGTGAGGGGGTGTGTCCTTTGTAATGGCTTTAGCAACTACTGCATAGCTTTTAATATCCTCAAGCTCAATTCGTAATACATTAGTGGCCGACAGACTAAATCGCTCTACGGAATGGATTAAGGTCTGTGCCATTCACCCCGGGACTTCCACTGACCAGGCTGGTAACAAAGACTTCAGTGTAGCATCTAAATGAGTATAAACACAACCCTCTGTTGGATTACACACACACACACACACACACACACACACACACACACACACACACACACACACACACAACTATCTTCACTCGTAAAACTGCCGCCTTCCCATCTTGAATACTGAGTTGTAAAAATAACAGTACCACCAAAATATGATGCTAGTCACGAAGCAGTGCTATAGAAATGCTGTAGAACCATAGTACTGTTTTCTCCTGCCACTGAGCACACCATATTCTAATGCTAATGTTACTGATCAGCATTCAAGATGGGCAGAGAGCAATTTTGACGCCTAGTTAGTGTGAAAAGAGTAGAGAAAGAATGAAATATATAAAAGGTATCCTCAAAGTCAAGGGATTACTATTCTCGTCGGCTAAGGAAGCTCTCTAGCACCCATTCCTTAGCGATTTATTCTTGGATCTGGTTAGTTAATATCCTTTTGTATATTATGCTGGGTACGGATATGTTGGATCTTGTATAAAGGTGTAAGAAACGAAACAAATCGCTTAGGAAAAAGTGTTAAGGGGCTTCCTCAACCAACGAGAATACGGGCCCTAGAGAGTTGTGAGCAAGGCAGAAAGAAGTAATGACTCGGGTAATTTTCACGTCAAGAAAAAACTTAAAGGAAATGAGTCACTAAACCACGGGATATCCATACCTCTCTCTCTCTTTCAATTCTCCACTTGTCCTTCATTATTTTTCAAGGTAACGTAACGTAATTATAACACTCCTCATGATAACAGCTGATTGAACTAGTAGTAGTAGTAGTAACAATACCAGTACCAATAATAATAATAATAATAATAATAATAATAATACGATTCTCACAGGCATCCCCTACTATTTTACCAATTAATCATCATCATCGTCACCACCAACATCATCATCATCATCCTGAGCCATCAAATCTCCACTCGTCTACGAAATATTACCGTACACCAATAACACACAAGGTAAATGATGAGAGAGAGAGAGAGAGAGAGAGAGAGAGAGAGAGATCCAAAAATTCATATACACAGTACTTACCAGGAAAAAAGTCCTTCATTTCTTTCTGGCTGTATCCCCAATCGGGCCGCTGGGAGGAGAGACACTGGAACATCATGATACCTTTACACCCACGCCCACACCAGCACTACACCCACACCCGCACCACACCAGCACTACACCCACACCCGCACCACACCAGCACTACACCCACACCCGCACCCACACCGTCCCCATCTCACCCACACCACCAACACTTCACGGTTCACTACTGTCTGTGTTGTTTCAGAGCGGTTACTTTGTCTGTCACATTCTTCCTCAATAGCAGTTCTTGGCTTACATACGGTACACTTTTCAAATTCTGTAAGGGGAATAAATACATCATGAAATACACTATCCTTTTTCAATACCACCAATCCATATCACCATTTCAAAGTACGTCAATTTCATTCTGTATACCGCCAGATTCTATGTATCTTCAGACAAAACTCTAAGACGGAAGAAGATAAAGCCGATTTATGTATCTTAGCTGCGTCTGTATTTGCCTTCTTTATTTTCCTCTCGGTTCTCTTCCTTTAATACTTCTAAGTGGAAAAATTCTTCGATATCCTCAATTAACAGGCCTACATCCTTCATTTATAGGCCTAAACATTTATTGTACTGATTTTTAGGACTACGATAGCCTTCATTTATAGGCCTAAACATTTATTGGACTGAATTTTAGGTCTACGATATCCTTAATTTATACCGGTAGGTCTAAACAATTAATCTATAGGCCTACGATACCCTTAATTGTAGGCCCAAACACTGGATTGAATTTTAGGTCTACGATATCCTTAACTTATAGGCCTAAACATGAGACCGTCAGACCTTTTATAATTCGTGAGCATCCAGGGCTAATGTTAATCTTTTACCTAACATCGTCTATTATTTAGGCCCCCCCAAAGAAAAATATAGGCTAAATGCTAATAGAGAAGCTAATTTACCGGTACCTAACATAACGACTATTACAAACACGCTAGGTAGTTACATCATCAGGTATATGAAAAAGTATAACAAAATTAGGTATCAGAATATATTATAGGCGATGCTACGAAAGGAAGTGAGTGGGAATGGGAGAAAGTGAGAAAAGGAAACGGAAAAAGAAGGGAGAGAAAAAGAACTGGAGAGAAAAAGGAAAAGAATAGTGGGGAGAAAGAAAAATAAACGAAGGGAAAGGGGAGACAAAATGTGAAAGGGAAAGGGTAGAAAGAGGAGAGAGAGAGAGGGGTGAGAGAAATAGAATGGAAAGGAAAGCGAGGAGGCAGAGGGGAATGAAAAATGAATGGAAAGGGATGAGGGAAGAAAGAAGAGGAAGAGGGAAGAGGGGAGAGAACACAATAACGGAAAGGGAAGAGGGAAGCCTGGAGGAAAAGGAAGAGGGGAAAGAGAAACAGAGAGGGAAAGGGAAAACGGAAGGGATGGGGGAAAGAAAAAAGGAAAGGAAAACGAAAAGGGAGATTAATCAACAGAAACTGGCCTGAGAGAGAGAGAGAGAGAGAGAGAGAGAGAGAGAGAGAGAGAGAGAGAGAGAGAGGAGCGAGATTCATAGCTGTTTACTCTCAGGATAATCAACAGCATTAATCTCGCGCTGTAATTAGAGTTAACAAGCTACCTGGGACGAGTATAAATCACCTTCATCATAATTATCATCCTAACCCATTTCTTTCTCATTAAAGTACGATAGGCCTGGATAATAATCCACAAAAAATAACTACCATCATCCTCTTTTCTTCCACTACTATCGATCACCCAAAGAAGGAGTAAATCATCACTATAAATACAAAATATCGTCACTATCAAATCCAACATATCACCATCATCAACAAGTTCAACATCATCATAATCAGATTAGAACCATCAACTCTTCTATAGGTAAACATTGCATAAAAAAAGGAAATCAGTTAATAATGGGCAGCGTGTTACATCACTTAATCCAGCAGAGATAAACTGATAAGGGACTGATAAGGACGCAAGGAGATTGAATACCATAACCAATGCCAAGCTGGAAATATGACAAATTGACACAGATACACAGACTGACAGAGATGGAGATACAGATAGATAACAGGTATATAACTGAGAGAGAGAGAGAGAGAGAGAGAGAGAGAGAGAGAGAGAGAAAGTCAGGCAATAGTACGTCAAAAATTAAAAATAAAAGAATTGCTAAGGGTAAATGATCCAAACCCATTAACTGTTCTGACCGTTGCTAACAGTATCACAACAGCAATCAAAAGGCAATGGAAGGTTACTGGATATGGGTGGTGAGAAGATTACAAAGGACGGTAGCCATTTCACCTTATGCAAATTGGTTTTACTGTGGGGGGAGGCTGAGAGGGTTAGGGGTGAGGGGGAAGGAAAAGGCAGGAAAGAAGTGTGTAAGGGAAAGAGATGGGGGGGGGGGATGAGAGGGATAGGGAGAGAAGAAAGGGAAGGAGAGGTGTGTGAAAGGAAAAGAGGAGAGGGACAGGGGGAGAAAAGAAAGGGAAAAGGAGGAAAGAAGTGTGTGAAACGGGAAGAGGTGGAGGAGGAGGAGGGATGGGGGAGACGAAAGGGAATGAGAGGAAATAAGTGTGTGAAGGGGAAAGAGGATGAAGATGAGATGGTAGGCTTAGATAAGAGTGGTTGGTAGAGGAAGGAAGGAAGGAAGGTAGGTAGGTAGGAAGAATGAATGAATGAATGAATGAAGGAAGGAAAGGAAGTGATGAAAGGCTCTGAGAACAGTGTGGGAGAGGGTAGGGCGAAGGAAAAAAAAAAAAATGAAGTGAAAATGAAAACTAAAAATACAGCCATAAAAAAGCAAGCCAGGAAACTGAGGCCAGCCCAGCACTGTTTACTGCACTCTTGCTAAACACATCATACAAGCAATGCACATAAACGAAAACAAAGAAACCTAATATCAGATAAAAGTAACACCAACAGCTTCGCGGCACTTATTAAAATTCAGATCTTCAACGTCTCTCATTTCTAGCCACTGCGCATGCCCAGATTACAGTATGCACTTCAATTATCACTATTAATCACTGCTATCTTCACCGCTGATTGCAACATAACACTGGCTATCTTCAGCACTATCTCATTTCCGCTACGTAATCTATAGGCTTATTTTCTACTATGGATGCTCACGTTAGTTTTCCTTTAGTGGTCCTGTCATTGCCTTTCAGTCAGAGGATATTTTTTTCCTTGCTAACTTCAGAAAATTATATTCGCATTAGAAACGGTTTTAGTAGCAATTTCTAACACTCTTGGTGCTAGAGGAACGGACGCCTTCAGGTTGTGGCACCGATATAACCATGCGGCTCCACTGCCCGGCTTGACCAGTGTTCATCTCCCTTCCAATCCCCAGAAAGAAGGATGGTGCACTACAGAACAGCAACATCAGCCTGCAGTCTACGGGGTTCACGTGTCAGTGGAACATTACAATTATTAAAATAACTCCTACAAAATTATGATGCCTCTTTCGTTCAGTTTTAATAAAGTCAGAAGAGTTCATTCAACAAGGAAAATGCCTTTCGAATTTCATGCGTTAGATACACATTTTATTTACCCATCGAAAAGTCACGGATTTTTTTTCACTATCACCGCACTGTACCTCCAAAACGTCTACTGCAACTTTGGAAAGGCCACTCGTACTGAAGGGGTGTGATGCTACGTCCTTTAATCTTTCCAGTACCATGGTGTCCTTTGAAAAATTCATCTTTGTTGCCTGCGGGCGATTTAAAGCAACTTAAAATCCCTAGATGTGAAGGGATTTAAAGAAACAACATACATATATAATTCCTTTGGTTCCACAAATCACTGCCAAGCTGAATAAGGTGGTCTGGAGAAGGTAAGATGAAAATAATTATCATACTGAAGCGATAACGAATAAAAAAACACGCATTTGTTTTGACCGGGGGGCTGCCTTGTGTTATGCTTTCAGGAGTACACGCTTAGACACATTAATTTCGGTGCTTATTTCTCGTTCACTCTTCACTGATTATACAATTTAATTATCTAGTTCAAACCCTCGCATCTGTATATAAGTCCACACAATCCAACTTTCACTGGGACTGTTTCTATTCGATAAATCACCGTCACATAGATCACAGCGGATGACACATACACCCACACCCTCCCGAGGCTACGAGCACACTGAAGGATCAAACTTACTCAAGTCAAGGGCCGCGGCGTTCGAGTGTAGCCGCCCCGGGCATGTCTACCGGATCCTAGCCAATCAAAACTCGCTACACCGGGCCCGGATTTACAAATAAACTTACCATTAACTCCCTTTCGTAACTCAAATTGTCTTTTTAGCAGCACAAACAAGGAAAGTTTACTATTTTCCCACGAATAGTAACTCAAGATTTGTTTAGTAGGAAAGACAAAGGGAATGTAGAGCTCATTCTCCAAAAACAAATAGCAGTTATAAGCAAGAAACTGTCATAAAGTACTTTTTCTTTTTTGTTTTTTTTGTTTTTTGGAGAAAAGACGAAGAATTATGTGTGAAGAAGCTTTTAAAACATCTAGTTCCTCCCGTCAATGCAAATCTAATATACCACAAGGAAAAACATTGTAAATACGTTTGTAAATGTCGCCCCGGATCCTGGCCAATGAAAACTCGCGGCTCCGGCACACATCCCCCACTTGAGCCAATCAGGGTCGGGTTCACGGGAATTCGAGATTTGATTGGTTGACAAAGGACCAGCTGATGTACAGGCGTGAGAGGCGGGAGAAAGTCTGGCCAGATGTGATGGGTCGTAAAAATGTATAATTACTCGGTGTTTTTCGAATTTAAATGAGCTATTAACCTTGAACTTGTAGGTCAGAAAAGCCTATAGAGTATTTTTTGTTTACCTGGTACTTTAATACGCACGTCATTACCTGTTAATTGCTGTATTGGTTTTTGTAATGTATTCTTGTATGTTATTTATGTTCTACGGTACAAGAATGATGTAAATGACGTTGAAATAAATGAGCTGTAATATCCCAAATAAATCACTAAGGCAGAGGTGATACGATGACTACTAAGTTATCCATATAACTTTTTTGTATGTTAAGCAAATAAGCATTATCTTGAAATAAATTTGAACTTACCAAGTCAAAGTACAAATAGCAGTAGTAGTAGCAGTGACTGTTGTTATATGCTGTTTATTACTGGAAGGCTTCAGGGTTACTTGCTTTTGGAGAGAGAGAGAGAGAGAGAGAGAGAGAGAGAGAGAGAGAGAGAGAGAGAGAGAGAGAATGTTCAAGGACTAAAGAGAAGGATAAGAAGCACGAATAGAAAGTAATATAAAAAAAACGAGAGAGAGAGAGAGAGAGAGAGAGAGAGAGAGAGAGAGAGAGAGAGAGAGAGAGAGAATGTTCAAGGCTTAAGAAAACGTAAGCATACAAAGCAGGAATAAAAAAAAAATAATACAAATGAGAGAGAGAGAGAGAGAGAGAGAGAGAGAGAGAGAGAGAGAGAGAGAGAGAGAGAGAGAGAGAGAGAGAAGTAGGCATAAACAACCTGCCAATCATTAACAGGAGGGAACCGTACGGAGGATGAGATGGGACGGAAGCCCGTATAGGAAGCCGCTCATCAGACTAACTGGTCCAGGATGAGGGACGGTTCCTACGTTACTACACATTACACGGAGAGAGAGAGAGAGAGAGAGAGAGAGAGAGAAGGCGAGTATCTGTGCATTATAGAGAGAGAGAGAGAGAGAGAGAGAGAGAGAGAGAGAGAGACTGATGTGCACTGAGGAGCGAAGTATAACAGAGAAGGGGGGGATATGTCCGTGGTGTACTTTGAAGAGTATGAGAGAGAGAGAGAGAGAGAGAGAGAGAGAGAGAGAGAGAGAGAGAGAGAGAGAGAGAGAGAGAGAGAGAGAATGGGAGTGGGTGGGGGTACTGGGCAAAACTTAACGAAGCAAAACATGACCTGAGCACGAACACTGAAGGAAGGAATGAGGGAGGGACGGACGGACGGAAGGAGGGAGGGAAGGAAGAAGGAAAGATGCAGGGAAAGAAGGAATGAATTAAGAAAGGAATGACGGAAGCAGGAACGAAGGAAAGACTGAAGTACTGAAGAAAGGAAAGAAGGAAAAGAAAAAGAAAGGCGGGAAGGAAAGAAGGATAAAAAAAGAATGCATAGGAAAACATGAAAGGAGGAAGGAAGGAAGAAAGGACAGAGAGTAAACTAATATGAACATACGAGTGAGTAGGACCAGGGGGGTGGGTGAAGGAGAGGGGTGAGCTGGATAGAGTTCCTTAGGTCACGTAGAGGGAGGAGGGGTTTCTCTCTCTCTCTACATAGAGAGAGAGAGAGAGAGAGAGAGAGAGAGAGAGAGCCGCCGTGGCTCAGTGGGTTAGTGCGCTCCGCTCTGACCAAAGGACTGAAGGTTCGAGTCCAGCCAAGAGTCACTGGTTGACATCAAGAAGGGCATCCGGTCATAATTACTGTTAGTGTTATGAGTCTGTATGGTCTCTCTCTCTCTCTCTCTTTCTCAAATTTTCCTTTTCTCTCCCTCTGCTTCTCTCTCTACCTCACCCATCCACCCACCAATCACTCTGTCTTTCACTTTCTGCTCACCTGTCTGCCTTTTCCCCTACCTACCTACCTACCTACCTGCCTGCTGCCTACCTGCCTGCCTACCTCCCTGCTCTCACTTTCCACCTGCTTACGTACCTGCCTTTTTCTCCGCCTGTCTTCCCTCCTACGTCACTGCCTGCTTCCTCAACTACCTTTCTCTGTACCCAGTTACGTTTTTCCCCGTCCATCCCTACCTCCCTTGTTTTGCCTCCATAATTGCCCTTCTCTCTCTCTCTCTCTCTCTCTCTCTCTCTCTCATATTTTATTGATTTCATTTCCTCAGTCATCCTTGGTCTTCACCACACTCACATATACTCTCCTAATTAGTCTCTCACTCTGGCCATGGCACCCCACTACGCTGTACAACACCACCACCAATAAGACATAAAAGGCGCCTTTAACACTGAGCCAACGCACCAACAAAAGCAGAGAGAGAGAGAGAGAGAGAGAGAGAAGAAAGTCAAAGAATGTAATAAAGGATGGCCAAGTTACACACGTTATCCCTCTATTGTTTACAGTGTTCTATCTCACAAGCTCCTCCCCCAGGATGGCGCCATGCTGTCTCCCTCCACCCACAACACAACAATGCCACATCCACTCCCGGCGCCCCCCTTCACTCCATCAGTTACCCCATGACGGTGGAGGTGTGTAAAGGTCGGTTATTTAGCTCCCCGGCGCCCCCCCCTGTCTACCCCTATCCAAACTTCCATATCTCTCTCTCTCTCTCTCTCTCTCTCTCTCTCCCCCCTTGTTACTCCTCCCCCCTCCAAATTCTCTGCTGTTCTTCCCCCTTTCAGTTTTTCTTTCTCTCGTCTTTCTTCCTGCTCATATACATTTTTATCTTTCTTCCTCCCACTTCAACATCTTTCTCCTCTTCCTTTTTCCGTGTCCTCTTCCCTCTCTCTCTCTCTCTCTCTCTCTCTCTCTCTCTCTCTCTCTCTCTCCCCAGTAATAAACTGACACAAGTAGATAATAAGCCTACACGAATCACTCCTACCTCTGCTACTCTTCTTGATATAATTATAACTAATAGTTTATCTATCTATTGCCAGACGCCTTAATCCCGTAAGGGGTGGCCACAAACAAATCGCCTCCAAGTTGCCCTGTCCCCTGCCATTTCACTGCCCTGCTCCCAGCTCACACCCCGCTCTCTCATATACCTCTCCACTCCATCCCTCCATCTCATCCTTGGCCACCCCCTCCTTCTCCCTCCTCCACCTCACTCACATACACTCTCCTCGTCAGTCTCTCACACTCCATCCTCTCCACATGGCCAAACCTTCCATGGCCTGAAATCCTATAGCAATGATGTACTGTGTTGCCACCTACTAAATGAAACCAATCAGTACTATTCTGGCCACTGACAATGTACATGAACAGGTTGATGTGTTACCCTCAGTGTACACCACAAGTTTGTACAAATGTGCCCCGCTTGTTACTAGAGAAATAACACATCCTGCTGCCCCTTGCATTACCCATGACATGTCCTGCCCCTTGCATTACCCATGACATGTCCTGCCCCTTGCATTACCCATGACATGTCCTGCCCCTTGCATTACCCATGACATGTCCTGCCCCTTGCATTACTCATGACATGTCCTGCCCTTTGCATTACCCATGACATGTCCTGCCCCTTGTATTACCCATGACATGTCCTCCCCCTTGCATTACCCATGACATGTCCTGCCCCTTGCATTACCCATGACATGTCCTGCCCCTTGCATTACCCATGACATGTCCTGCCCTTGCATTACCCATGACATGTCCTGCCCCTTGCATTACCCATGACATGTCCTGCCCCTTGTATTACCCATGACATGTCCTGCCCCTTGCATTACCCATGACATGTCCTGCCCCTTGCATTACCCATGACATGTCCTGCCCCTTGTATTACCCATGACATGTCCTGCCCCTTGTATTACCCATGACATGTCCTGCCCCTTGCATTACCCATGACATGTCCTGCCCCTTGTATTACTCATGACATTCGGTAAATAACACAAACACGGCATCACACACGCAGTCAATTAACACTAAACAGGCTCAACATGTCATTACAGGAAAGTTACAAGGCTTTAAAGAAGAGAGCCAAATTACTTATTAATCAATCTATTAACCAATATTATCACAAAGGACTCAAACTCAAGAGGTAATACTTGTGCAACATGGAAAATACTCCAAGACATAATACACAACAATAACAACTACAACAACAGCTCCTTTGATGATCCACAAAGTAACGCTGAAGAATTTATTTTTTCGCAAACGAAGGTAAAAGAACTTTTGAAAATATATCCAGGTGTCCTTGCCAACCAGTACCACCGTAAATCTTGCATCTGAAAGACTTGTCATTGGTAATGGCACACTCAGCATGACACAATGCCCACCAGACACTGTTGGTGTTAACACTGTAATATTAACAATTAAACATTTACAAAATACTACATCTTATGGCTCAAACAATATTTCACTTCGTTTTACTAAGGATTCCCTCTTCATACTCGCATTTTATTTAACCCAGGCAGTAGATTCTTCAGTTGTTACGGGTGTATTCCCTAATGCTTGTCGGGAGGCGGTGTCTGAATCGGTAGAGAGGCGGCCTGCAGTCCTAATGGACCCAGGATCGAATCTCGGCTGGGGCAGGGAACAGTTTAAGGATTTGAATTTCCTAAAAGCAGACTTTCCTGATCTACCAGATGACCCGCCGACGTGTCGTAAAAATACCCCCGCTAATACCAGTACACCAGTCCTGTATGAGACAGCCCTAGCATGTATTCAATATGGATGGTGGGTGTTAGCGCCGAAGTGGTGACATGTGGAGGTGTAGGAGGACTACTGGGCCTCGGGATAGGTCACTGCCCCGAGAAATAGGCCCTGGAGCCTTTGCCCTGAGTCGCACACGTAAAAAAAAAAAAAAAAAAAAAAAGAATGGTACAGTCACGCCTTTATATAAAAATGGGGACACTCAGGTCGTGAGCAATTACCCACCTATTTCACTGCTACCTGTTTTTTTGTAATGTTATTGAAAAAATCGTCTCAACTCAACTAATAACAGTTCTCGAGTCAAACAAGCTTCTCTCACAAACCCAACATGGCTTCCGTGCTAAGCTGTCCACAAATACAGCACTGACAGTTGTCACTGATAATATCCACCATAACATGCATCAATTACAACACTGACAGTTATCACAGATAATATCCACCATAATATGGACAATAAACATATCACTTTTAACTCTCTGTGATCTATCCAAAGCAATCAATAGTGTCAGCCATCCCATTCTTCCCAATAAACTCAATAAAGACAATGTTAATAACTTCTGGTTTGACAGCCTCCTTAACAGAACACAGTCTGTTCACATCCAAAACACCAAATCCTCCAAATCAAATGTCACTTATGGTGTACATCAAGGCTCAGTTCTTGGCCCTATACTATTCAATATATATGTGAACGATCTGTCAACAAATCTTAACGACTGTGTGTTAGTGCAATATGCTGATGACACTCAGTTTCTTCACAGTGGCAAACTAGATTCTCTCCAGGATATATTGCACAAAGCAGAGCAAACACTGAATATGGCCAGGGAATATTTTCTTAAAGACGGTCTTCTTCTAAATACCAGTAACACACAATGTATCTTTTTAGGTGCAGGCCAATGATCTCACTACCTAACACTACTGTTGGATTTGGAGACACAGCAGTTCAACCCAGCACTGATGTACAAAACTTAGGTATATATATGGGTTGCTGCATGACCTTTGATGAACGTGTAAATGAACTTAACAAAAGAGTACTGGTCATATTAATATATATTAACAGGATAAAAGATGGCTTTGACAAAGACACTCGACACATCATAGTGCAGGCACTGGCCCTAAGTATGTGGCACTGCAGGCACTGGCACTAAGTATACTACGGCAGTGTAATATGTGACACTGCAGGCACTGGCACTAAGTATACTACGGCAGTGTAATATGTGGCACTGCAGGCACTGGCACTAAGTATACTACGGCAGTGTAATATGTGGCACTGCAGGCACTGGCCCTAAGTATACTACGGCAGTGTAATATGTGGCACTGCAGGCACTGGCACTAAGTATACTACGGCAGTGTAATATGTGGCACTGCAGGCACTGGCACTAAGTATACTACGGCAGTGTAATATGTGGCACTGCAGGCACTGGCACTAAGTATACTACGGCAGTGTAATATGTGGCACTGCAGGCACTGGCCCTAAGTATACTACGGCAGTGTAATATGTGGCACTGCAGGCACTGGCACTAAGTATACTACGGCAGTGTAATATGTGGCACTGCAGGCACTGGCACTAAGTATACTACGGCAGTGTAATATGTGGCACTGCAGGCACTGGCACTAAGTATACTACGGCAGTGTAATATGTGGCACTGCAGGCACTGGCCCTAAGTATACTACGGCAGTGTAATATGTGGCACTGCAGGCACTGGCACTAAGTATACTACGGCAGTGTAATATGTGGCACTGCAGGCACTGGCACTAAGTATACTACGGCAGTGTAATATGTGGCACTGCAGGCACTGGCCCTAAGTATACTACGGCAGTGTAATATGTGGCACTGCAGGCACTGGCACTAAGTATACTACGGCAGTGTAATATGTGGCACTGCAGGCACTGGCCCTAAGTATACTACGGCAGTGTAATATGTGGCACTGCAGGCACTGGCACTAAGTATACTACGGCAGTGTAATATGTGGCACTGCAGGCACTGGCACTAAGTATACTACGGCAGTGTAATATGTGGCACTGCAGGCACTGGCACTAAGTATACTACGGCAGTGTAATATGTGGCACTGCAGGCACTGGCCCTAAGTATACTACGGCAGTGTAATATGTGGCACTGCAGGCACTGGCACTAAGTATACTACGGCAGTGTAATATGTGGCACTGCAGGCACTGGCACTAAGTATACTACGGCAGTGTAATATGTGGCACTGCAGGCACTGGCACTAAGTATACTACGGCAGTGTAATATGTGGCACTGCAGGCACTGGCCCTAAGTATACTACGGCAGTGTAATATGTGGCACTGCAGGCACTGGCCCTAAGTATACTACGGCAGTGTAATATGTGGCACTGCAGGCACTGGCACTAAGTATACTACGGCAGTGTAATATGTGGCACTGCAGGCACTGGCCCTAAGTATACTACGGCAGTGTAATATGTGGCACTGCAGGCACTGGCACTAAGTATACTACGGCAGTGTAATATATGGCACTGCAGGCACTGGCACTAAGTATACTACGGCAGTGTAATATATGGCACTGCAGGCACTGGCACTAAGTATACTACGGCAGTGTAATATGTGGCACTGCAGGCACTGGCACTAAGTATACTACGGCAGTGTAATATGTGGCACTGCAGGCACTGGCACTAAGTATACTACGGCAGTGTAATATGTGGCACTGCAGGCACTGGCACTAAGTATACTACGGCAGTGTAATATGTGGCACTGCAGGCACTGGCACTAAGTATACTACGGCAGTGTAATATGTGGCACTGCAGGCACTGGCACTAAGTATACTACGGCAGTGTAATATGTGGCACTGCAGGCACTGGCACTAAGTATACTACGGCAGTGTAATATGTGGCACTGCAGGCACTGGCACTAAGTATACTACGGCAGTGTAATATGTGGCACTGCAGGCACTGGCACTAAGTATACTACGGCAGTGTAATATGTGGCACTGCAGGCACTGGCACTAAGTATACTACGGCAGTGTAATATGTGGCACTGCAGGCACTGGCACTAAGTATACTACGGCAGTGTAATATGTGGCACTGCAGGCACTGGCACTAAGTATACTACGGCAGTGTAATATGTGGCACTGCAGGCACTGGCACTAAGTATACTACGGCAGTGTAATATGTGGCACTGCAGGCACTGGCACTAAGTATACTACGGCAGTGTAATATGTGGCACTGCAGGCACTGGCACTAAGTATACTACGGCAGTGTAATATGTGGCACTGCAGGCACTGGCACTAAGTATACTACGGCAGTGTAATATGTGGCACTGCAGGCACTGGCACTAAGTATACTACGGCAGTGTAATATGTGGCACTGCAGTACATCTCAACTTTCACGTGTACACAAACTACACAATTTTACTGCTGAAGTTGTCGATGGAAAAGCCAGGAAGTGTGACCATGTACTGTACTGTACCATGTACTGTACTGTACCATGTACTGTACTGTACCATGTACTGTACTGTACCATGTACTGTACTGTACCATGTACTGTACTGTACCATGTACTGTACTGTACCATGTACTGTACTGTACCATGTACTGTACTGTACCATGTGCTGTACTGTACCATGTACTGTACTGTACCATGTACTGTACTGTACCATGTGCTGTACTGTACCATGTACTGTACTGTACCATGTACTGTACTGTACCATGTACTGTACTGTACCATGTGCTGTACTGTACCATGTACTGTACTGTACCATGTGCTGTACTGTACCATGTACTGTACTGTACCATGTGCTGTACTGTACCATGTACTGTACTGTACCATGTACTCTACTGTACCATGTGCTGTACTGTACCATGTACTGTACCGTACCAGGTGCTGTACTGTACCATGTGCTGTACTGTACCATGTGCTGTACTGTACCATGTACTGTACTGTACCATGTACTGTACTGTACCATGTACCGTACTGTACCATGTACTGTACTGTACCATGTACTGTACTGTACCATGTACCGTACTGTACCATGTCACTGCAATGTTAACACAACTGTAATGGCTAAACACACCAAACAATATAAACTTGGACACAGGCGTCACAGTCTTCCAATATCCAGCTAATCTCTACCCTGACTGTCTCCTGTCTTTCCATCGCTGTCACTGTCTCCTGTCTTTCCATCGCTGTCACAGTCTTCCAATATCCAGCTAATCTCTACCCTGACTGTCTCCTGTCTTTTCCATCGCTGTCACAGTCTTCCAATATCCAGCTAATCTCTACCCTGACTGTCTCCTGTCTTTCCATCGCTGTCACTGTCTCCTGTCTTTTCCATCGCTGTCACAGTCTTCCAATATCCAGCTAATCTCTACCCTGACTGTCTCCTGTCTTTTCCATCGCTGTCACAGTCTTCCAATATCCAGCTAATCTCTACCCTGACTGTCTCCTGTCTTTTCCATCGCTGTCACAGTCTTCCAATATCCAGCTAATCTCTACCCTGACTGTCTCCTGTCTTTCCATCGCTGTCACTGTCTCCTGTCTTTCCATCGCTGTCACTGTCTCCTGTCTTTTCCATCGCTGTCACAGTCTTCCAATATCCAGCTAATCTCTACCCTGACTGTCTCCTGTCTTTTCCATCGCTGTCACAGTCTTCCAATATCCAGCTAATCTCTACCCTGACTGTCTCCTGTCTTTTCCATCGCTGTCACTGTCTCCTGTCTTTTCCATCGCTGTCACAGTCTTCCAATATCCAGCTAATCTCTACCCTGACTGTCTCCTGTCTTTTCCATCGCTGTCACAGTCTTCCAATATCCAGCTAATCTCTACCCTGACTGTCTCCTGTCTTTTCCATCGCTGTCACAGTCTTCCAATATCCAGCTAATCTCTACCCTGACTGTCTCCTGTCTTTTCCATCGGTACACAACATGACACAAAGTATTACTAGACACAAAAATAATCTGTTTGTTGCTAAGGTTAATACCGACTCAGGTGCAAGATCCTTAGCAGTAACAGCAACCACCTGCCAGAAAATGTCAAGGAATCACATAGTTTAAACATTTTCAAAATTAGACCTAACAGTCACTTACTAAACACCCTTGAATAATCTTACTGTACAATAATAAACAATAATAAACTAGTAAAATATGAGGCAAAAATGGCATATCATAATTCACAAACATAACACTTTAAAACTTCAAATGTAATGACATTTGATATATTGAGAATTGTACAGTACAATACAGGTACTGTATACACTTTTGTATTATACTCCCTAACGTATCTACAGCAGTGCTGGGAACGCTTCTGATGAAAAGTAGCGGTGCTCCCATTCCCGTTACTTGCCGAAAAAGTAGTGGCGTTACTGGTTTCGCTACTTGAAACGAAATGTAACGGTGCTCCCGCTCCCACTACTTTGGATAAGAAAAAGGTACACGAAGGAATAGTTAACAAAAATCTGTGATATAGCAATACACTATATACTGTTTTGATAATATTAGTCAGTCTGAGTGGTTATGTTGTGTACCAGTAATGTCAGTATATACTTATAGTGAAAATAAAACATCATATACATGTCGGTGTCACTTTAATGAAACTTAGAGCCGAAGGTACAGGAAAAAGCTATTTACTGTATAATGTAACAAATGTTCTTTTACACTGTTACCTAGTATACCTACTGAAAGTAACATACGTAAATAAAAGGCAAAAAAATGTGGCCTACCATTGATCTATCTATCTATCTATCTATTGCCAGACGCCTCAGTCCCGTTTGGGGTGGCCACAAACAAATCGCCTCCAAGTCGCCCTGTCCCCCGCCATTTCACTCCCCTGCTCCCAACTCACACCCCCCTCTCTCATATACCTCTCCACCCCATCCCTCCATCTCATCCTCGGCCTCCCCCTCCCTCTTTCCCCCTCCACCTCACTCACATACACTCTCTTCGTCAGTCTTTCACCCTCCATCCTCTCCACATGGCCAAACCACCTCAGTATGTTCCTCATAACGCTTCCTATCACATCCACATCAACACCACAACGCTCCTTTATATCCTCATTCGTCAGCCTGTCTCTCCATGTGACTCCACAGGCTCCTCTTAAATAACTCATTTCCACTGCTCTCACTCTTGACTTGTGTCCCTCCAACAACGTCCAAGCTTCACTTCCGTACGTTAGAGTTGGTATCACAATACTGTCATGTAGTAACTTTTTCACTTCCATGCTCACTTCCCTGTTTCTTATCACTGCTTTCAAAGAACCAGCAACCTTTCTTCCCTGCTGTACCCTTTCAAGCACTTCACCCTCCAAACCTCCATCCTTACTCATCACACTACCCAAGTACTTAAACGTACTCACATTTTCCAATTCCTCACCATCCAACCTCGCTGTACATTCACTGACTTCACCTCTCTCAAAGACATATTATATAGATTTATATAATATGTATATTGATACATATTATATAGATTTATTATATTTTCAATGATACCTATTTAAGATATGTACGAAAACGAAAGTAAAAATGAACTGGGGCTTTCTGTTAAAGGCTATTTATACAATAGCAATTTTTTTTTTTTTTTTATCATTACTTTAAACTGAAAGTAACATACTGATACGAAATAATAACGTAGTGAGTAAGAATTAGTCTGAAAGAGAGAGTGAGGGAGAGAGAGCAGGAGTTTGTGACGGTGATAGAGGCTTGTGTGTGTGTGTGTGTGTGTGTGTGTGTGTTAGCATTGCCTACATCTAGCTGACATCTTAAATGACAGAATTGACGAAAGTATTATTTTTCGTCATTAATAAATACATCCAAACCGTCGGCATATCTGTATGTACTCACCGATTCCGGACCTGTATTCGTCGCGTGAGCAGCGAGCAGCGCGGTAACGCGTGAGTACAGGCAAATAGTAGCGGCCAGTGGTTCCACTCTGGCAAAAATATATCTTTCAAGGGTTGGGTAAAAATCTTTCAAGATTGATAAAAAACTTTCAAGGTTGAGCAAATTAGTAGTAATAATAAATATTTCGACCTTAAACAGGAACTTTTTCACACATTAGAGCAATATAATATTAATTACACATAATGCTCTACAGAAAACCAAAGAAAACGAGCTTTCAAGGGGTAACACTAACTGATACTACCTTTCTCACTTGCAATATCTTGATTATTTTAAAGTAAATAAGACTATATTTTAACTTAATATCGCAGGAATCTTAACTATTAAGCAAAGGTTACATTAAAACACTTGTAAAAGTAAAAAAACTTGTAATGTGAATTTTCATGAATCAAAGAAATGGAAATAATTATATTTGGTACACAAACAATAGAAATTAAACACTGCACTTCAATAAACTAAGACTTAAAGATAATGTTTCCTTTATAATGTAAATAGGAAATTGATATTAATATAATAGTAGCAATTAGCCCTTGCATAACAGCTGATCACTGAAGGAATGTCTGCATCACTGAATGATCACTGAAGGAATGTCTGCATCACTGAATGATCATCTTCACTGTCTGCTTCTACTGGATGTAATGACAGACTCCTTTCCTGCCTCAACTTCTGGAGGTACTCAGTGCTTCTTTGATGACATCTGCCATGCTTTACATCCTCTATGATGTCATTTGGTGGTTCCCATGTAGAACACTTGGCGTTTTGCCGCGAAATAGCTTGTTTTGCTAGTAATCTGTTAGCCAATGTTCTAGTTTTAAGTCTATTGGTTTGTTTTGTCTTAATCAAGTTCATTTGTGAAAACACTCTCTCAACACAGGCTGAGGAGTGTGGCAGTGCAAGTAGCCCACACATAAGGTGTGACAATATCCCAAACTTAGGAAGTATCCCAAACTTAGGAAGTAGTGAATGCAATAATAACATTGTTTGGAATAAAAAGACGAACTTTGGAGAGGAAATTCACTGTGTAGCGTGGGGGTGGCTCAAACTGTAAGCAACGTATAGAGATCACTTAGTCTGTCACACTCACAGAGTGCCGTACAATAGAAAATGGGAAAGGGGAAACTAAATTAAAAATACATTATGTGCGTGGGGGTTGTTTCCATCATTGTTCCTGTCAGAATATATGAAAAAATAAGCAAAATACATGAAACAAGATTTTTTTCAAGAATTTTGACTTTTTGCAATTTATATTTCAAGCTTTCAAGACGAGGGTCAATATTTCAAGATCTTGAGAAAAATTTCAAGCAGTGGAAACACTGGTAGCGGCGCTCTCAGTTCCGCTACTGGCTAAAAAAAAGTAATGGCGTTACCACCATCGCTATTAAAATAGTAGCGGCGCTATTCCCAGCTTTGATCTACAGTGTATAATCTTCACGTGTACACTTTGTACTATTATTGTGTATATAACTCATATTGTTATATGAATAACCACTGTTTGTGGAAATAAACATTATTATTATTATTATTATTATTATTATTGTATTCCCCTCCCTCCCTCATGCCTCCCCGCCTCCTGCCTGGCCTCACAGCTGCCAGCCAATCAGAGGGCGGCTGGTGCTAAGGGCAGAGGGAGGCGGACGCTGATTGGCTGAGCCAGTGTAAACACAGCCGCGGCAGCCATATTGCTCCGCCTACTGCCTCTTTACTATTGTCCTTTTCTCACTCTTTATCAGCCTTTTCTATCTACCCGCTTGTGTCTATTTATCTATTTGGATCTATCGTGAGTGTCTATTGGTGAGTTGAGGAGTTTGGGGAAGGGATAGATGGGATAAGGTTTGAAAATGTGGGGATATTTGCAGCCCTGCGTATGGCAACACCGTGGTGAAGGCCCGCAACGCTGAGAGAGAGAGAGAGAGAGAGAGAGAGAGAGAGAGAAAGACAAAGATTTTCCATAGTTTTCACTGCACTTCTTCGTGACTAGCATCATTTAGTGTTGATGTGCTACAGGCCTTTCACCTTAACTTGGCTCAGATTTCCGTCCTTTTGCAGTTTATTTCACGTAGCTCACAGGCAAAGGACAATACGCTACTAAGCCTCTCTGTCCTTTCCATAGCACTTCTTCGTGACTAGCATCGTTCGGTGTTAATCTCTTCTTACAACTTAGCATTCAAGAGGAAGAAAGAGAAGAAGAAGACGAAGAAGAGGAGGAATGAGAAGAGCAAGAAGACGGAGAAGAGGAGGAATGAGAAGAGCAAGAAGACGAAGAAGAGGAGGAATGAGAGGAGCAAGAAGACGAAGAAGAGGAGGAATGAGAAGAGCAAGAAGACGGAGAAGAGGAGGAATGAGAGGAGCAAGAAGACGAAGAAGAGGAGGAATGAGAAGAGCAAGAAGACGGAGAAGAGGAGGAGGAAGAAGAGCAAGAAGACGGAGAAGAGGAGGAATGAGAAGAGCAAGAAGACAGAGAAGAGGAGGAGGAAGAAGGGAAAAAGAGGCAGAAGAAGAAGACAGGGAAGAAGAGAAGGAAGAGGAAGAAAAGAAGATGGAGATGGTGACTATGATGATGATGATGATGATGATGGTGATGGTGATGATGGTGATGATGATGATGATGATGGTGATGATGGTGATGATGATGATGATGATGATGATGATGATGATGATGGTGATGATGATGATGATGATGGTGATGATGATGATGATGATGGTGATGATGGTGACGATGATGATGATGATGATGATGATGATGGTGATGATGATGGTGATGATGGTGATGATGATGATGGTGACGATGATGATGATGATGGTGACGATGATGATGATGATGATGGTGATGATGATGATGATGATGGTGATGATGATGATGATGGTAATGATGATGATGATGATGATGGTGATGATGATGGTGGTGATGATGATGATGATGATGGGGATGATGATGATGATGATGATGGTGATGATGATGATGACGGTGATGATGATGATGATGATGATGATGATGGTGATGATGATGATGATGATGATGATGATGATAATGATGATGATAATGATGATGATGATGGTGATGGTGATGATGATGATGATGATGATGATGATGATGATGATAATGATGATAATGATGATGATGATGGTGATGGTGATGATGATGATGATGATGATAATGATGATGGTGATGATGGTGATGATGGTGATGATGATGATGGTGATGATGGACTGCTACTACTACTACTGATGATGCTGTTGCTACTGCTACTACAACTGCTACTACTACAACTACAACTACTATACTTTTTTTTTTTTTTTTTTTTATCGAGGCAAAGATGCACTTGATAGGTTGGTGATGACTGAATGCAACATGTCCAAATAACATGGTATTTCTGAGAATTACTGGTAATTATTTGAAATACAATGATGTTCTTTGGATGTGTTGCATTCAGCCAAACATCACCAACCTGCTGAGTGCATCTTCTGATAAAAAAAAAAAAATCTACCACTGTTACTACTACAACTACCACTTTTAGAAATAATACAGCCAGCAAATCAGCTCCATCCATTTGGGAATTATACCGTGCAGCTCAGCAGCCAGCCTCATAATACAGTTCACCATTGGAGTTGTAATGTGAAGGTTATCACTAACCATAATACAATCTGTTGGCCCCAAACACACCAGCCACTGTCCTTACCAACCATATGCCAACACTTTATCATCATTCATTCATTCATTCATCATCTAATCCTGTGTTGCCCCATGAGGAGCATAGGAGCCTGGAGCTAGGCAAATTGGTCCTCACATTTATGATGAGAATGACCAGCCTCACTCATCCCTGAGTGGCATTACGTGAGCATTAAACCCTAACCATCCCTTGGATATAAACCTGCACCGGCTCAATCCGATTGGAGCGCCTTAATTGCCCACAAAACCATCAGGCGCCATAAATTGGTTATATGATTACCACCCAGCGTAGTAAAAGGTTTCCTGGTGTACAGGAAACCATCTGGCGAGGAAAGAATGAAGGAAAAAAAGGCAGATGAGGAACGATAGAAAGAACGAAGGAAGAGAGGAAAGGACAGGCATCCAAGAACAGCACTACATCGAGTGGGTGGATGGGGAGTGCCCCCACCAACCATAAAAAACTTTATTACTACTATATTTTTTATTATTACAGTGTCAACAAAAACTTTAATCTATTGGAGTTGCTGGTCAATGTGACTCAGTCACAGTAGCTTCGTAGTCCATACCTGCCAGAGAGACAGGCCTGAGGGCTGATGGTCTTGTGCCCCTGAGGCATAGCAGTGCACACCTCACAAGGGAGTAGGACAGTTGACACCTCATCCAGGCCATAACGGAACTCTGACGTTGACGCTTCTGAGAAAGAATCTCTGCCAGTCTCGAGAGAATATGCTCGCCTCTGGACCCGTCCCACCCGATGTTGTGAACACAAAGGCAGTGAATCCAACTTGGTGCAAAAGTTAGATCCTTTCTTTATAGTCTGTGTTTTTTTTTTTTCTTGTTAATTCCTTTTGTGTGCAGCCTCGAGACACAGTTCTCGATGACATGCTGCCATAGGATCAATTATCCTAATGTTGAAGAAAGCCCTCTGCCCACGTGTCCGCAAACCTGCAGCACTGACATCCACTCTGGCATCATTTGATGTGTTTGCTGTTCTGTGGGTGAAGTGCTCGCCGTCTAGGGGCAGCACAGCTGGCTCTGTGGTGACATCATGGCATATTTCCTGCAGCATTTTGGCAGTGACGTCGCGTACACATAGCCTGCCTTCTTGCACACCATTGCATGGTTTGCATCAAAGACAGTGCCACAGGAACAGTGTTGAGGTAGGGTCTACTACTGCTACTGCTACTACTTGATTTTAGCTTGCACACACACACACACACACACACACACACACACACACACACACACACACACACACATGCATGCATATATACATACATACACATACAAACACGCGTGTGGTGTGCGTGTGTGTGTGTGTGTGTGCTTATATGTATATATATGTATGTATGTGTATGTGTATGTGTACGTGTACGTGTGTGTGTATGTGCATGTGTGCGTGCGTGATTCGAAGCCAGAAATTCACAGTTGAAAGAGTTAAAAACAAAATGGCCATCGTGAGAGTCGAGTCACGGACTCTTACGGGCGAACACGAGACCAATGTAACGAGCTGGCTTGGTCAACAGATGGCATTGTGGTCGCCGGTGTGTCGTCTGTTTGTTTACATAAGTTGAAAGGCGGGATGTGAGGGGGCTCTAAACCCTGGACACCGCTGTGTTGTTTGTGGGAAAAACCCACTAACTGGAACTAACCTACGGTTTCGTTTCTTCCCAAAGGACAAAAAGGGGTGCGTAAAACAGATGTAACAAACTGTTATGCATAAACAGTTATACTACGGTCATAAATGTTGGTGCAGATTAAGACGTCAACAGCTGAAACTGGGCCTCGGCACGTACGCCTAATATAGAAATCTGTAGAAATTACTATGTTTCATTACACGTATGATAAAGGATACGTTGGGCATTGATAAGGGACATGTGAACTTGCTGAGGTAATACCGCCACACTGGCAACGCAGGATATTATTTACCGGCCCTCACACAATCAATATTGATTGACAATGTTCATATATGGTGCCGTATTATTGATCTTGTGAAAATGACAGTGAAGATATGCACCATCTATTATTAAAGGATATTACTCGTATACCGATAACGGGAAATTATTATTATATGCAGGTGTGGTGCGGTGAGGATCTGTCCGTTCTCCCCTTTGGGGCTAAGATGCGAATGATTGTGTTTGAATGGATGAGTAAATGGGGAGTGTGTCGTCCTGTCTCGGCTACCTCCTTTTCCCTGAGGGAAGCAGCCCAGGTATATATATATATATATATATATATATATATATATATATATATATATATATAAGAGAGAGAGAGAGAGAGAGAGAGAGAGAGAGGGCTGATATCCACAGGGAAAAGGAAACAGGAAATAGCCGAAGCACATGGGATATTTCGTGTATTCTTTTTCCCTGTGAGTATTAGCATATTTATGAATCGCGTGTTATTAAGTGATTTACTCGCAAATAGATAGATAGATGGACAGATAGATAGACAGATGCCGATATAGATATACAGATATCCACAGGAATGTGGTAGAAGTGCGTCTGAAAACAATGGAAAGGCATTTTGTCCAGTCCAATCCACCTGATACTTAGGATTAACAGAGCTAACACAACAAACGGCTATGGGTTTGTGTTGCCCGTGTGAATGTTTCCTGGATAATAATGTAACCTAACATGTACATCTATATACTCAATAAATACACTATAATATTCTTGTCTGTATTATTAATACAGCCATTATATTCCGGATCAAAGACTTTTATCACTGGAATGAATCTTTGTCTCAAAATACGTTATATGGGACACTATTCACCAGCCTCATGTTATCAATGGTGAAGGATGCTCATGCACAATATAATTATTTAAGACTAACTTAGTGTCACGTGGAAGGCTTATATATTCCCGATTCATAATCTAAACATAGTCTACCCCGTAACCGTTCTCTTATATCCCGTTCTGCCTTATCTCGCTTGTGCACTAGATGGAGTGAAGGTAATGGCCTCGCAGTTTTAACGTTGAGTCGTTACTCCGTAGCTTTTCTCCTCCGTTGAGTCGAGTACTTCATACTGATATTCATGCTTTCGTGAAGCTGTGGTGCTTCATTCAGAGTCGAGGTGAAATAAACCTGCATGAAATTAGTTAGTTAACCAGGAGCAATGAGACGTGAATAACCTTGCACGGCGCTAGACCAGAGTCCATACGTGAGGGAGTAAGTTGGATAAATTAGTGACTGATGTTAGAGGACATCGACAGTGGATCCAGCCGTTGAACTAAAGCTTGATGTATCTAGTGGGAAGGTGGTAGTCGGATATTAACCATTTATGGAGGTATGTTCTATATTTACTACTTGTACAGCTTTATTTTGGACTTAAATTTGACAGTGATAGTTTTAAGAATAGGTGACAGGAGTGATTTGAGTGACACTGGTGGTAGAATATTTGTAAATCTGCATTTAATTCATGTGTACAGCTGAAATGTTTATGTATATATTAATCATTGTTACGACAGCCACATATAGAGGGAGGTGGTTTTTGTTTTGGGGGTTGTTCGTAGGAAAGTGCTGGGCTGTAGCAATAACGACGAGTGGGGTAGGTCATCCAGGGAGTGGGTACGGTTTGGTGGGAATTGGCTAGTAGTGATGAGAGGCGCGGTGCAGCATAGCCCCTTCCCTTGTCCCCTGTATTTTTCCATATCGTGGAGCAGTGGCTTTAAACTGCAAGATTAAGGACTGACAACGGGGTTAGTTAGATTTATAGGTACTTTTACGTCAAGGTATTGACGAAAATAAAGAAATCGTGAGGGAAATTGGTGTGGTTATATTGAAAAGTGACCTGTGTTTGTCACTTGCTTCACTTTTTCATTTTATTAGTTATGTATTTACCTTCACGTTTTTCGTGGCTAGCCTTTGATAGCTTGTTCAGTTCATGTTGTACTGTTGTTGGTCTGTTTTGACAGTGAACCTTAGTGTGTGTGTGTGTGTTTTAAGTAATGATCAATTTCTGTTCTACCAGCATTTTTCCACCATATTCTCTCCTACACCCTGACCCTCTGACCCCCATATCCACATTTTGTCCACCATATTGGGTCGGTGGCTGGCACAATGTTGACTCTTCACTACACTTAATTACTGCCTCCATTGTTTTGGTACCTGCAGTATTAGTCTGCAATTTTTTCCAATCCGTCAGCTCTGATTGAATAGGGTTTTGGTCAATTAAATCGTCTGTGGTTTGTTCGTGTCGTTCTGGGAGGGTTACATAAAACTGTCATTAACTCCTTGAGGAAAAATCATGAACATTTATTGGTTTATTAAACAAGCAATGTCTAGCTGACCAGACTCCAATTGGAGCCAAGCAACCGCCCCTGCAGGGTGGTTCGTCTTGACTAAGGCATGACATTAAATTCCTAAAAATTAGCGTATTATTTGTGCAGAACTAAGCTAATTCTTTCTTACGTCGTCCAACAAGTGGTTTCTTCATTCAGTGTATGTTTCGTTCAATGTTTACAAGATTTAATTGCTTATCATTGCTGCGTCTGGGATCGAATAGAAAGTTTTCCTCAGTTTTCATTCATATTCCACTTATCTTGTAATTAAGAGGAATGAGTATGGCTGAGAGGAATGAGTGGCTGAATGTCTGAAACACATTACACATTACATTTTACCAAAGTGTATTAATAATGCTTTAAACTCCACATGTGCCGTGGCTGCTCAGTCGAGTTGAGAAGACTGGTGAGTGGACGATGATGTCACTGCAAAACCAACGTGACCTGGATGGGTGAGAGGTCTCGGTAAAAGCAGTAGCCGGCACACAGCACTCACGGACACATCCCCGCCTCATTTCACTCTCTCTCGCCCCTCTCATACCGTCTACTTCAAGAATTCCAGACTATCGATGTTAAGTACCATCTCGGCAAGTGGCCTACCGCAGCCGCAGACAGCAGCAGTTTGTGGCAGCAGAGAAGGCTGAGCAAGGCGCCTATAGTGCAGTGAAATTTGACTAACGTGTGGCCATAAAAATCCTTGTGAACCCATTAAGTTGTATGGATATGGGAAAAATGTGGAGAATATAGAAAGTGTGGTGGGATATAAAGTGGAAGATATAAGAAATTGCTAAGGACATAGGAAATAAAGGATAAGTGAACAAAGTTAGTAGAAGAAAGTAGTAAGGTATGGCCAGGAAATATTTTGGAAGAAATTGAGAATAACTATGGATTTAGCAATGAAAATAGCTATGTGGAGTAGACTACAAGTTGTCATACACCGTACACTTTACACAGTCATTCTCAGTTAATGTAGTTTTACGTGTGTATTGGGTGTGAATGTATTTACTTTGTAAATCAATACTGTTCTTTCACTTTCCTTAACCTATGCAGACTTACACAACTGTTGTCACTTATAAAAGGGGGGCCTGATTTGAGGAATATTGCATGTGTGGCGGGTAGAGTAATTCTTGAGACATGACTTTCCCATGCTTTGAAGTGATATTCTCCTGCAGCAGACGACGCCCCGCCATAACAAGGCAGTGGGAAGAGTATCGGTTTATTACCTGGATAAATGTCACATTTAGAACTGGACTTCCATAGTCTGCTGCACATCGGCCTGTTATGTGGGTGTATGGTTACCACTCAGCGTTGCATATGGTTTTCTGGGTAACTGGGAACCATTGGGCTTGTTACGTGATGCACTCGCCTGAAGTGGGTAGAATAATAGACAGGAAGGATGAAAGATACAGGAAGAGGAGGACTGAAACAAAGAAGTAGGCAGCACTACAGGAGAGTGGATCTTGTTGCCACCTCTACCTATCGGCACGTTAGAGTATAATAAAACTGGTGTCACTGTTAATATGTATAATTTCAACTCTATAACCTTTTCCCGGAGAGGGTATATAAGCTGTCAGTTCAGTTTGGGGTCCTAAACTTTTGAAATGCATAAAAACTTAAGAACATGGAGATTAAGTAATGGCGTTAATACTCCTAATTTTCAGAGGAAGGACGTTCTTTGAGACTAACCCATTACGGTGTTTCTATAAAGTGAAAAAAATTGCCCTGTAGTAAGACGAGGCTTAGTCTAGGCAATGATGTTAACCCCTTCAAAAGCATGACATTTTCTAATTTACATCTCATAATTATTTCTTAACTTCATCTTTGTTTGTTTTTTTTTTTTCAATTCTGTTGTAAAAGGCTTGCCGGCTTCTGGCCATTAGTTCCTTCTTCCCTGCCTGAAAAAAAATAGAGGGGGTTAATGAAGGCTATATCTACGACTATATATAAGAACTACAGTCCGAAGAGTCTCTAAAGTCTTTTAGGGACAGCGTGAATAATTCGTCATAAGATTGAAAGGGGTAAGCATTATTGTTTTAATATTACAGGCGCCCTGGGTTTGTTAGGACGCTGATATACAGAGGGAATTTCGTAGCCAAAATATCGAGGAACCAATAGAGAATGATTCCAACAGAGCTTGATGCTTAGAGGAAAACAGGTCACGAATACCGGCGTGGGTGAGATGGGCAGCTGTCAAAAATAGCGACGTGAAAGGGGAGAGCAAGGAGGGGAGGGGGGGAAATGGAGAGCGATGGAAGCCGAAGGAGAGATGGAGGGAGAGGGGGAGAAATGGATGAATGGGGAGATGAAGGAAAGGAGGTTGAAGGGTGGCATACGGATGTATGGGGGGGGGGGTTGTTATAGAAATGCGTGTGTTCATGGGCGCCAAGGGTGGCAGTACGGTACGGTACGGAAAAAATATAATTCCGATAGTTTAAAAATACCGCACCGTAGTTTCGTTGCATACATAAAGAACCGTACCGTACTGGTGCGATAAAATGAAATTTCATTCCGAACTTTCGTACCTAATTTCGTACTGTACGTCTGCCATTACGTTTCTGTGAAAATTAATCGATAATATAAATTATTTTTGCAAGCAATTCCTCGTCCAGTTTCAATACTCGCTTATTATATTTGTGTCTTTTGCTGTTAGTGGAAATTATATTTTAAGTGTGTGTGTGTGTGTGTGTGTGTGTGAGTGTGTGAGTGTGTGTGTGAGTGTGTGTGTGTGTGTGTGTGTGTGTGAGTGTGTGTGTGTGAGGTAATTGACCTAACATTTGATTTACATTCATATGGCAATGGGATTAAATAAAATTAAGGATTACTGACTTGGATTGTACTAGAATTTTCTGTGAAAAATTGTTTAAATCAGACTATGATAAAACTCAACCACTTAACGGGTCAAGTAGCAATGCTGCAGCCGGCCCTACAGTAAATACCTAATCCAAATCATTATTTATATACTATTGTATAATCAAATCTATAAATTAATCACTTAACTCTGTAGGCCTACAGTGGGCAAGGAATATACGAGATACGTACAGCAAAACAAATGTCAAATAATAGAAATATACTGTATATAATAACCATTATCATATGCTTCTCGTAATTACTTACATGTCTCCCATCTAAAAGTATACACTATTCTATGTTCATTATAGCTTGACCAGAAATATTACCTTATAAGTCTGTAACACACACACACACACACACACACACACACACACACACACACACACGCTAAAACATAAGGTTATATCTTAAAACATTGGTCAGAGCGACTTGGAGGCGTTTTGTCTGCGGCCACTCTTTGCGAGATTAGGGCGTCGGGCTATAGATAGGTAGATTGATCTATCGGTGGATAAATCAATAATTATATGGTGTCACGGTAGGGTCAGGCTCCATATTACCTCACCCTTACCAGCTTACTTCGGCATTTGTCAGGTTAATATACATAATACATTCACTGTTATGTCCATCCATCTCTCTCATTCTCCTCATCTCACCCTGTTTACTCCCCTCTCATCATCATCATCATCTTCATCATCATCATCATCATCATCAGCATCATCATCATATTTCCCAGTTCTGTATTATATAACCATTTTTTTTTTTTTTTTTTTTTACATGCTACATAAATGTAAGATGTGTTGTACTTCATGAATATAGGATATGGCTGTATGATAGGCCAGCCAGTTGCAAGTAATGGTGTGTGTGTGTGTGTGTGTGTGTGTGTGTGTGTGTGTGTGTGTAATTCACCGGGTCAGTCAGGATCACTTGATGGTCGTGATCGTCAGCTTTTACCCTCCCGGAAGGGAGCTGAGAGCTCATATAGTCCGATCTAAGGGCAAGGCTGTGACCACACACGCACACACCAGTCCCCTTGCTCAAGGGGGACAGTAACCACCCACTTCGTCAGTGAAACTTTTCGCAACGTGTGTGTGTGTGTGTGTGTGTGTGTGTGTGTGTGTGTGTGTGTGTGTGTGTGTGTAAACTTAACCCATTAGCTGTGGTGACTTCTCTTCAGTTAACATAAAATCGCTTACTGTATGCTGAAGTATATATACATATATATTTATTTTCCGGTCACAGCGTTCATCTAGCACGTCATATACTGTTCAGTTCTGCCGAGTTGCTCTTAGCTGAACTTATCGATGTAACGTTAGCCAAAACAAAATACCGTCTTTGTAACTAATTCGCATCTTACAGTTTCGATATCTAATCTCATTGTTCGTACATCACGATACTTTAGGCAGACAAGAAAATAATCTACCGAAATAGAAAACGCTAGTTACATGGATAACTGATATATTTTTCGTTCCTGGACTAGGCACATTTTACCCCTCTCCTATTCTGTCCTACTTTAGCCTAAACCAACCCATCCTAACCTACTTTTCTCTGCCCTACCCTGCCCTACCCCAGCCTACCCTGCCCTAGCGTTCCCTACCCTATCCTACCGCTGAGGTCTCCTGTAGGGATACTCGTTCTTCGGTTTTTGCCAGGCTTAGGGAGGTGAAGGAGATTAAGGTGTTGGACATCCGTTCTGGGAGCGGAGAGACTTACAACATCCCTTTGTCTTGTTGTAAACTTTGGTCTACCCTTTCCCTGTCATGACACTTCTCCGGAGTCGATAATATTCCCCATGCAGTGCTGAGGTACCTGGATGATGAAGCAGTGTTTTTTTTGTGTATAGGAAGGGGGGGAAGGAAGGTTGTGTGGAGGGGAAGGGAAAGTGGGAAAGGAGGAAGGAAGGAGGAGTGGAAAGATGGTGGGCTGGCCACCTTGCTTTTTTTTTATGGTTTGTTTGTTTATTTATTTATTTAGTTGTTTATGTGTTTAATAATTTTATTTGTATTTTTATTTGTTGTATCTATAATTTTGTTTTATTTATTTGTTTGTATAACTAGCCAGCTAGCTAAATGTTTCGTTGTTTTTTGTGGTTGATGTCGGGTGGTTTGTTGGCGACTAGCAACAGTATTGCAGTCTTTTGTGGACACTTGTCAGTGTTTGTTGGTAGATGCGGGTACTGTTTGGGTAACTGGTTTGAGTTCATTTCGTTCCCGTAGAGTTTCATAGGGAGTGTATGGGATGTGGGTCGTTGTGAGATGCGGGACTCGCTAGCGGGAGTTAGGTCGGGCTGGGATTGTAGTTCTGGAGGGAGATTTAGTAGATGGGGACAGGGTCTGGGTTTTCTGCTATGGTTTTGAGGCTGCTTGGGAACCATTTGTGTAAGATGAGGTTCCTTTCCTCAGTGATGTTTTTTAAGGTGTTTCATTGAAAAGATTAGGAGAAATACACTGAGGTGGTTTGGACATGTGGAGAGGATGGAGAGTGAAAGACTGACTAAGAGGGTGTATGTGGGTGAGGTGGAGGGAGGGAGAGGGAGGGGTAGACCGAGGATGAGGTGGAGGGATGGAGTTGAGAGGTATATGAGGGAGGGGGGGGTGAGTTGGGGGGAGGGGAGTCAAATGGTGGGTGACAGAGTGACTTGGAGGCGTTTTGTCTGCGGCCACCCTTTGCGGGATTAGGGCGTCGGGCTATAGATACATAGATAGATAGACGTTTCGTTATCAAATTCTTCGATTTTTTCCCATATTTTTTTGGCTTGATTGAGTCCTTTAATATTCAAGGGTTTGGTTTTGGTGATTGTATGTATTTGTTCTGTAGTTAAGGTGTAGGGGTAGTGTTGGTTGGTTGCAAATCGGAGAGCCTTATTTTGGATTGTTTGTAGTTTCCTTAGTTGAGTGTGGCTGAAGGTGTGTGTAGGGATGGGTGGATATTCGAGGATGGGAAGAACAAGTGCTTTCACTAGGTGGGTTTTAATTTGTATTGGCATGTCTTTGAATCTGTATAATCGACTGAGTGCTCCAGTGGCTTTTTGTCTCCTGTCATTTGTGCCAGCGAGGTAGCCTGTTGAGTTGACCTTGAAACCTAGTATTTTCCCTTCCTCCTTAAATTCAAATAATTCGTCATTAATTATTAGTGGCTCTTTTCTTTTGTTTGCTAGTTGAATTACTGACAATTTATTAATGTTTGTTCGTATTTTCCACTGATTTTCATAAGCGTTTATTTTCTGAGCTTCTTGTTTGGTTCTGGAATTCATAACGTTCCTTGATGGGCCTGGGTAGTTTACGATCTGGGTAATATCGTCGGCATAACTGATATTTATGCCGTGTGTTGCTTGAGGGGTGTTACTTGTGAAGATGGTGAAAAGAGTTGGGGACAAGACACTCCCCTGGGGGACACCACAACCCAGGGCAAAGCTGGCACCAGTGTAATTATTTACCTTAATATTGGCTTTCCTATCATCTAAAAAATCGCATAGGATTTTCTCAGTTATTGTAGGGAGGTTAAGGTGGAGGAGTTTGTGTTTAAGACCGAGGTGCCACACCTTGTCGAAGGCTTTCGTGATGTCCCTGAGGACCACGTGACACTGACCCTAGTTGCCTTTGTTTATTGCAATATGTTCTGTTGCGACGGCGATTGCATGTGTGGTGCCTCTGTGGAATCGGAACCCGTATTGGTTTGTGTTGTATAAGTCATTGCTTTCTAGGTGTATTCTTAGTCTATTGTTAATTATTCGTTCTAGGATTTTTCCAGGGACTTCTAATAGAGATATTGGTCTGTGGTTTTCTATTAGATGAGGATTTTTATTCTTTTTAGGGATTAACTTTATTGTTGCTTCTTTAAACTTGTCTGGGAAATATCCAGCTGAGATGGTTGCATTAAATATGTGTCTCAGAGTTTCTTTGGCTATGCTGGGGAGGTTGGATAGAATAGTTTTGTTGACTCCGGTTTCTCCTGGGCAGGTTTTTTTTTCGTGTTTTTAAAGATGGCAGTAATTTCTCCATCCGTGATGGGGGAGGTAAAGATTGTGTCAGAATCTAGTCTGGCTGGGTCTGCTGAATGATATGGAGTGAGTCTGTCGTGGTTGTTGATTAGATATTCTCTTACGTTGTTTTCGTGTGTTTGGTCGTTTTGTTCTTCGTCCTGTTCTTGAAAAATGGATTCCCAGTGTGATCTGTGGGTGTTTTCTTTTTCTGAGGGGGAGTGTTTTCTTTCTCCGTGGGGGTCAAGTATGTAGTGTGGGTCGGGGTTAGAGTAGCCTGAGAGAGTTTTTATTTTTCGCCAGAAGATGGTGGGGTCGTTGTATGAGTTGGCGGTGTTGGTAATGATGCTGGCCCAGTATGTGTTATGTTCTGTCATTAAGGATGTGTGCAGCTAAGCTTAGAGCGCTTTGTATTGTGTGGTGTGTGCTCTTGTCCAGCCGTGTGTTTGGGAGTGTGATCTAAGTGCATTGTATTGTTGGATGAGAATCTGCGTGTCTCTGCCATGTTTTGGATGTGTTATTGTTCTGTAAGAAGTTGTGGGGATGTTGTTATTGATTGCAGATTTGATTGAGGAGTACCAACTCTCGAGGGACTGATCTATGTCTTCGAGTGTGCCTTCTTCAGGGTTAGGGAAGTTTGTAAAAGCTGTACATAATTCTTGTTTGAGATCTTCCCAGTTGGCCAAGGAGAAATTGGGTCTGGGTGGAGTGGGGACAAGTATTGGGGCAGAGGAGATTGTAGCAATGATAGGGGTGTGGTCGCTGGTAGTGAGAGGCCCAGGGCAGAAGTAGATGTTGTGATGTGCATTCATGTTACTTAATGCTATGTCTGGGGTGGTGGTGGAGTTGTGGGAATAGTATGTGGGGAAATGGGGTCCTATAAATCTTATTGTGGTGTCAGAGATTTGTCTGGCTAGTTGTCTCCCGACGATGTTCGAGTTCCTATTGCCCAGGAGATGGTGTCTGGAGTTGAGATCTCCTATAAGATATACAGGAGTGTTCCTTCTGAATAGGTTTATGAAATCCGGGGTTGGGAGGTATGGTCGGCTAGGAGGGAGGTATGCTGTGGCAATGATGATTTTGCCCGTGTGTGTTTGGATTTCTGCAGTGTCCTTCCTCCTGAGTCTTATAAATAGAATTTGGAGAGATTCGTCCACTCCTGCTTCTTGGCGGGGGGCTGTTGTCCTACCGTTTCACAAGCCAGGTATTGCAGGTCACCATCTTGGTTTGCGTGGTAGGTTGCCTTTACTGATTATGAATTTTTTCCGTATTGGTGCCACCTTGTTTCCCTCATATCCTCAAGAGGAGGGAGTGGCTCAAACTAGTGTCCTTAGTGTCACCGTCTTTGCTAAAGTTCAGGAAGATTTTGTTGGCTCTGTTCCGGAGGGAGTGTCTGCCTCGCCGTATCCTCGCTATCCACATCCGTTTGGGTACAGGGTGAAGGTTGCCATGGGGGATGTGGATGTTCCAACCTTTCTTGTTTGTCCTGTGCGTGTACCAAGGATGGCTCCCTGGCTCCTCTCAGGGGTGCAACCGTGTGTTTACTTTCCTGAGAGAGGGGCCTTTCTTTCCTCACAGGCGGCTCTTTGCTATTTTTTAGAACATGCTTCCTCTCACAGTGTCTCGATTCTCGTATGTACTGATGGATTGAAATCCCGTGAGGGGACAGACTTGGGTGTTATATTTCCCGATTTCATTCGTGGTAGGAGTCTTCCCCCCATCGTATCTACTTTTATCGCAGAACTTACTGCTATTTTACTCGCAGTCAAATTGATATTTAGCTTCCCTCCTGTTTGTTATACAGTTTTTAGCGACTCTGCCGATCTCCATTTCGTGTTTTCCCGTCCAATCCTCTTTTGTTGTCTACAGTGTTTTAGAATGGCTGTGCTTGCTAGGGACTGCTTTGTGGTTTTGTACCATTGTGGGCAATGAGCATGCTGACGCTCTGGCAAAGGCTGCTGCCTCTCGCCCATCCTCACTTCTCCCCTGCCTCGCTCAGTGATATTCATCTAACCACTCACTGTTTGCTCCCACTGGCAGAGTAGGTGGGATGCTGTGGGGGCCAACAAAATGTGTGATATTTGTGGGTAAACGGGCCCCTTCATTTGCCGAGGTCTGAATGCAGGTGGGAGACGGCTTTATGCTGGCTCCGAATGGGCCATTCCTGGTTCTCTCATTGATTTTTAATGGAGGACTCTCCCCCTACTTTCTGTGTGGAATGCTTCGTCCCCCTGACTCTTCGGCTTTTGCTGATGGTGTCCACTGTTGGGGAATTGCGCCATCGTTACCTCTCTGAGCACCGGGCAGGAGAGGGATTGTAGTCTTCTGTTGGTACTTGGAGAGGATGCTTGTTGTGGTGGAGGGGGAAACCTTTGCTTGGTGTAGGCAGCTGCACTACCGTGTAAAATTTAGTATACAGTGGTTTTAGTGTTCTTAGTGTTTTAGTGTTTTTCTTGTTTTAATTATGAATTGTATTTTGTGTGTGTGTGTGTGTGTGTGTGTGTGTGTGTGTGTGTGTGTGTGTGTGTGTGTGTGTGTGTATGTGTGTGTGTGTGTGTGTGTATGTGTATGTGTGCGTGTGTGTGTGTGTGTGTGTGTGTGTGTGTGTGTGTGTGTGTGTGTGTGTGTGTGTGTATTTCATCTTTTCGAGTGCTTTTATTCTCGTTGTCATCCGGCGGCATATGACCCTGGTTGTTGTATCGCCAGATTTTATTGTATATACTTATTCAGTTCAATTTACCCTACCCTACTCTTCTCAACCCTACACTAGCCCACCTCAGCCTACCCTACCCTACCCTGCCATTGCCGACCCAACTCTACCCTACTTTAACCTACCCTCCCCTGTACAGCCCTTTCACCACTACATTACTTTTCCTGTTTTCTTCTCTCTACCTTCGGATGATTTTCTTCACCTCTACAGTAGAGAGAAATTTCGAACTGGAAGGGTTAAATACTGCCATCATCAACCCCATCTCTATCAGGGGATCTCCTAAGCTGAATAAAATCATGCGGTCAGCTAGGACAATGTAAATAAGTTGTTCTCGACTTGAAAGATTAAATGATTCTGTCCCGTCATCCTAAGAGGGTTTTCTGAAGCTGTAGGATATCGTCAGAAGCTAGCAAAGAGTAAAAGTGACATCCGCAGACCGGGAGCTCAGCGTCCAGCGCTCCGCAGTTCAAGTCCCAGAGGTGGACAGATGTTTTGACGTGTAGACGTTACCAGGGCGTAGCTTGGTGGCCTACCCTTTAATATTCTGGACTAATGGTGGTCAAGCCTCGTGCACCTGCGCTCCACCTCATAAAAAAAATAAAAATAAAAAGGAAAGCCAAGGGTCATGAATGAACTAAAGGACTGAACTAAGCGGGGAAGAACAAAAATCGTAGAGAAGATCGCCCCAAATCTGATGAGACAGTGTAGTATAACTGAGTGAAATAGGCGTTGGATATGACGGAACTAAACGGCAGTTATACCCACCTCTCTTCTGTACCCTACACTACCCTGATTCAGCCTACCCTACCCTACCCAGCCCAACCCACCACCACCCAGCCCTATCCTACCCTGCCATAACCTATCCTACCCTCCCCAACGCAACCATAACCTACCCATGCTTACCCTCGCCTGCCCTAATCGACCCACCTCTATTCAACCCTGCAAAAACCGACCCAATCCTACCCCACCCTGCCAAAACCGACCCAATCAAACCCCACTCTGCCAAAACCGACCCAATCCTAACCCACGCTGCCAAAACCAACCAAAACCTATTCTATACTCTGTCATAACCGACACAATCCTACCTCACCCTGACAAAACTGACCCAGTCCTACCCCACCCTGCCAAAACCGACCCAGTCCTACCCCACCCTGCCAAAACCGACCCAATCCTACCCCACCCTGCCAAAAAAGACTCAATCCTGCCCCACCCGGCCAAAACCGACCCAACGCTACCCCACCCTGCCAAAACCGACCCAATCCTACCCCACCCTGCCAAAACCGACCCAGATCGAGTCCCGGAGGTGAACAAAGGTTTTTATATCATATAGACGTTTTATATTTTATATTTTGCAACTTTCAGAGGCATTTACTCAGCTTTAGGAGTCTTATGGATAGGCTTAATCAAACGTATCGAACCTCCCATGTTAGAAAAAATAGCTTACAGAAATGCGTCCTCGTACTGAAGGGGCGGAATGGACAGATCGAGTGGCTAAGATATTGAATTATGTATAAGACTGGTTTTGTTGTTATTTCTATTATTATTATTATTATTATTATTATTTCAGGCAAAGGTCCCAGGCTTCTAGACTGGCTGACTAGCGAATATTATTAAGTCTCCCGTGGCTCCGTGCTCCTTCCACTCAGGAGCCTGCACTTCACGCATTCCACGCACAAGATGGCGCCACAGCTGCATTCCTGCGAAGACGAGAGGTCAAGAGGACGACACTTGCTTTTTGTTTGTTTGTTTACTGTAATTGCTTAAAGTTGAGATCCCTCCAACTTGAATGCTCAGTTGTAACTATAGATAACTAGAATACGATGCTAGTCACGAAGAAGGGCTATGAAAAGATACAGAGCTCGTAGTATTGGCTGGATGAATCACTCTTGCGTGATAATTAAAGACGGTGAATAAAACCCACACTTGTAGACGAAGAATATAATTACCAAACAGTTTCGATGGACTCTGCCACCATCTTCAGTGTTCAAGATAGTGAGAGGGATACATGAAATAAGCTGCAAAAATACGAAAATACGAGCTTACTTAATGTAAATGAATTATAGTACGTTCAGGATGGAGGGAAGGCATTTTGTATTTTGTTTGTGATGTTATAGTGCAGTGGTTCCCAACCTTTTTGGTCCTGTGGCCCCCCGAGAAAATTATGAGAAGCTCCATGGCCCCTGTATAACTCAGATCGTATATTTATATATTTTTAATCTTTGATATTGTGCAGAAAACGGTAATTACCCCAATATACTTAAGGCTAAACTGGCACAGTAAGGTATATTTCATACTTGATTTCTGTCAGGTTTTACCCAGACCAAATAACTTATAATATCTTATATTACCAATAAGGCCCATGGCCCCCCAGTCAATGTCCCATGGGGGCCATGGCTCTCAGGTTGGGAACCGCTGTTATAGTGTCTCTCAGGATCCTAGGATCCTGTCTCGGCTGAACCAAATTGTCTGGCGTCAGCTGGAACATGATGCTAGAGTTATGTCGGTTGTGAGGGGGTTAATGGTGACGGTATTGACACTGTCAGGCTCCTATGACTCACTCAGTCGAATAAAATCGTCTGAGTCAGCTGAAATGGGGTACTAGAGTTGTCCCAAGCACCAGAGGGTTAAGAATCTTAACCCCCTGAGTTATGCTTGTCCCGAGCATCACTCAGGGGGTTAATCCTAACCCCCCGAGTGATGCTTGTCCCGAGCATCACTCAGGGGGTTAAGAATCTTAATCCTCTGGTGCTTGGGACAACTCTAGTATTCCATTCCAGCTGACAGACGATTTTGTTCGGCTGAGTGAGTCATAGGAGCCTGACAGTTACTACACTGTCACCAGTAACCCCCACATGACCGGCATAACTCTAGCATCATGTTCCAGCTGACGCCAGACAATTTGGTTCAGCCGAGTGGGTATGGGGCCTGGGGGGCACTAAATGAAAATATCCAAAAAATATTAAAGGGGGGGCTATATCAATTTTGCCACAGGAGGTATACCAAAATTGGACTTTTTAATAACACCCCCTCCTCTCTCACTCCCTGTGTTTTGTATATACCCCTCTCTGTCTGCCTGTGGTGTGTCTGTCCTACCCTCTGTGTGTGTGTGTGCGTGTGGTGTGTCTACTGTGTGAAGGTGGCTATGTACGTGTCTTGTGTGTGAGGTGTGTCTACTGTGTGAAGGTGGCTGTGTACGTGTCTTGTGTGTGTGTGGTGTGTCTACTGTGTGAAGGTGGCTGTGTACGTGTCGTGTGTGTGTGTATCTACTGTGTGAAGGTGGCTGTGTACGTGTCTTGTGTGTGTGTGTGTCTTGATGTGTGTATGTATGTAGTAGTGTGTGTGCGTCTTGATGTGTGTATGTATGTAGTAGTGTGTGTGTGTGTGTGTTTAAGTGTGTCTTGGTGTGTGTGAGCTGAACTGTAAGTATGGGGCCTTGTGGTTTTAAGGAAAGCCTGCTACGCAAACTTCCCTCAGCCACATTTTAAAGAAACCTCTATCACACCGGGACTTGAACCCGGGTCTTCCTGATTAGCAAGCCAGCACCATGCTGACCATGCTACCGCGGCCCCACAAGGTTAGCGGCTAAAACTTCTACTGTATTTTATTTCTTTACATGTTTACAAAAAATGGGAAATTGGACAACATGCACAGACTAAACTAAATTGTCATGTACCTATTAATGTCGCTTTAGGAGGAGATATCTCGAAATTTCCTGAGCTACTTGGAATACCTAAGCCTGCAGTTTAATGCTAATCATGAACAAGTGCTATGGAAAGAATATAGAGCAGTTGCTACTTATATAAAGGGAGAAAGTAAAAACTGCAACTTAACTGCTAACCAACGGCAGGACTTAAACGATTAACCATATATTACATAAACTTAACACACTGAGTGGCACAGAAACTAAGCATATGATACAAATTCTTTAATGAAACTTATAATGAGAGTACAAATGACAAAATATACACTGCACAGGAAGACAGTACAGTACTCATTGGGTATACCTTCTGTGAGAACTGAGAATGAAAGCCTGTCTGTTGTACCGGTTTATAAACGGAAGAGATGAATCGCTAAATTTGATCCACAGTAAAAAATAATAATAATAATAATAATAATGAATACATAAAACAATAAAGACAAACCATATAGACTACATGTCCACCCTAAACTGACAAAAACCTGGCATCTCTCCACCTTGAATGCTGAGCTGTTTCTAGAGATAAAGACTAGATTATCATGCAAATCACAATGAAGATCTATGGGGAGGATGCAAAACCATAATACTGTCTTATTCTGCCACTTAGATACAGGAACTAAGCAGCAGAAGGACTAAAATTTGTCAAGGTGAGCCAACTACAATGACACAGATGAAGTCTGAGATTATATAATGTGTAATCATGAACTGATTGCATCATTCAGTAAAGATTACAAAAGGAAAAGCTATCAAATCTGAAAGTGTAAGTACTATACAAGATATGATTAACCTTGTACATCCATATTCTGAGATATGCTTCCTATATCATAGCCTACACACAAATTCATCCCCCTCAACAGTAATGGTATATTCCTGCTGTCTCCTGACTTCCAATCAACTTATGAAACCTCTCTCCTAATTACAGTACAGTAATATGTTAATGAAGGCTGCTAGTAATTACCTTCAGTATGATAATTCTTATTTAAAGGTAGCAGCAATGGCTAATGAAGGATGTAAGGTATGCAGTCCTTCCAGTTCAATATACTATATCTCCAATCAGGCTTTATCCAGTGTCTCTCCTACACATGTTAATACCTTCAGTCTTCACTAGTTTAACTCACAGAGCAGGGATTTTTTTTTTTTTTTTTTATGCCATCTCATGATTATATTTAGCTTTGTATAGACTTCTGGAAGTGTAGGGGTTAGGCACAGCCTCACTGAACTCCTGCAATAGCAGAGACTTTGCATAAGTTGAATAAAATTGCCTTCTGGCACTATGAATAAACTGAAAAGGGCATCACCGGGATTGCAATAGTTAAAGGGACTCGCGGAGTTTATATCCCCTATGTAAACAAACTACCCATTAGTTTTTACACACATCCTCTCATTTTTTCCAGCCAATTAACCTACTATGCCTGCCCATGTACAGGATCACATTCGACCTTAAAACCTAAACAGATGGTGTGAATATCGGGGGATTTAAGTAGCACTGCTTACTCGGGTTTAAAGGGACATCTTGGTCACCTGGAGATACACACCGCCGTATATCATCCTTATAGCTAATAATTACAACTTACATCAGCCGACTACACCTCTCGATAATGACAGCAAACACTGATAAACACATGGGCATAAGAATTACCATAATAAGAAGTAGACTAACACCGTAAAGAATAAAATCTTCACTCATCTCCAGCATCTCTCAACGTTGCTCCCATAACGCAACAGTGACGTCACACCTCAAATTAAACGTTTCCTTATTAAATTTTAAGAAGAAAATTTCGTGAATATATTATCAGTCTTTTAAACATTAATTTTCGTGCAAACTGAATAGAGAGGTAAGTAAAGTGTTTCCTGTTAAATTAAAGATAACCCCATGAATCAGTGGCATCATCATCTCTCTCTCTGAAATTCCATACAGAGTACCAGAGTAGGATCACTATATACTGTCCTGCCGATATATCTCTACAGTTTTACAAGGGGATTTAAAAATAAACGGCCTGGTGGTGGTGGCAGGGGATAAAATTTTGCGATACCAGTCTCTAATCTGCTGCCATTCCCTACAGAACCTGAGCATAATAGACGAGAAATTAGCACAGGTTGATGCAGCAATTCTTAACTCAAAATTGCCCCAAGAACAACTTTCTGAAGTTTGTCAAACATTTCATGCAACACCCCGTATGGGAAATTTGGATAAAATATTGGTGAAAGAGAGAGAGATTGTCCAGGTGCTTGAGGGTGCGAAAGTGGATGTATGTGGAATAACTGACACAAAATGGAGAGGAGAAAGTGTGAGAGAAGGGGAGTATGGATGGGGTATATGTGCAGGAGTAGGTGAGAATGAGAGGGCAAAGGAAGGAGTATGTATAGTTGTGAGGAAAAGATGGAAGAGGAGCATAATACAGTATGGATCAGTTGGGTCAAGGATTGTGTGGGTAAAGTTGAAAGTTGGAATACAAATGTGGGCGATTGTGTGTGTGCATGCGCCAACGCAAGATCGTGCTAGAAGAGTGAGAGAAGAGTTCTGGACAAATGTGGAAGTGTGCATGGAAAAGTTTGGAAGGAATGAGAGAGTGTTTTTGATTGGTGATATGAATGGTAAAGTTGGGAATGTGAAGGTGGATGGAACAGTTTGTGAGTGGGGTGTGCCTGCTGAGATAGATGAGAATGGGAGTACGTTAGTGGATATTTGTGCTGGGAGGGGGTTGGTGATAGCCAATACCCTCTTCAGGCATAAAATGATCCACAGGTATACATGGCGAGTGATGAGAAGGGTGGGTGGTGAACTGAATGAAAGGAAGGCAATGATTGATTATGTGTGTGTGGATGAAAGGATGCGAAGATGTGTAAAGGATGCAAGAGTGTATAGAGGTTGGGGGAGTGGACTTTCTGACCACTACTTGGTGGTGGTCAGAATTAGGATTCAAGTAAGATGGAGGAATAGAAGAAGGGAAAGATGAGAGGAAGGAGTAGTTGCAAGGAGAGTGGAAAGGTTACAAGAGGATGAGAAAAAGGCAGAGTATAAGAGAGAAGTGGAGGAACGATTGGGCAAATATGAATTGGAGCAGATGGGAGACGTGGAAGGTGTGTGTAGGATATTTACAGAAGAAATATGTGCAGCATGTGATGTGGTGTGTGGAAGGAAGAGAAGACGGAGGGGGGTGCAAGGAACGGCGTGGTGGACTGAAGAGGTGAGACAGGGTGTGGCACAAAAGAAGAAAGCATACAATGAATGGATGAGAAATAGGGGCGTGGAAGAAGTTGAGAGGCGGAAGAGAGAGTTATATGTAGAAAGAAAGAAAGAGGTTAAAAGATTAGTAAGAGAGAGTAAGAAGAGAGTGGATGAGGAATTTGGAAGGAATTTGAGTGTAAAGTGGAGGGACTGTAAGAAAATGTTCTGGAAAGAGGTGAAAAGAGTAAGACAGGGTGGAAGAGAAGTTAGCAGGGGAGTGAAAGATAAAAATGGTAGATTACTAGTGGAGAAGGGAGAAAAAGTGAGCAGATGGAGAGAACACGTTAAGGAATTGTTGAACATAGAGGATGGAAGTAATGCGAGTATAAGTGGCTGGGGAATGGCTGGGAGGAGGAGGGAGGTGAGAAGACAGGAAGAAATCAGTAGGATAGAAGTTGTGGAAGCAATGAAGAAAGTTAAATCTGGGAAAGCCCAGAAATTGATGGAGAGTGTGATGAAATGCTGAAGCATGGGGGAGAGATAGTAGTAGAATGGATGTGGAAGATGTGCAGATTGGCCTGGGAGGAAGGTAGAGTCCCGGAGGATTGGAAGTCAGGTATAATTATTCCCTTGTACAAATGAAAAGGGGAAAAAGAAGTGTGTGGTAATCATAGGGGCATATGTCTTCCTAGTATAATAGGAAAAGTGTATGGTAGGATACTTATTGACAGAGTTAGAGAAAGAACAGAGAAATTAGTTGGAGAAGAACAGGGAGGCTTTAGGAAGGGAAGAGGTTGTGTAGATCAGATATGCATTCTTAGATCTTTAGTGGAAAAGTTTCTAGAGAAGGGAAAGAAGTTGTATGCGGCTTTCATGGATTTGGAGAAAGCATATGACAGGGTGGATAGACAAGGATTGTGGAAAGTGTTAAGAATATATGGAGTAGATGGGAAGTTGTTGAATGCTGTGAAGAGTATGTACGATGGTGCAAAGGCTGCAGTGCGTGTGGATGGTGAACTAAGTGAATTTTTCTCTTTGAAAGTTGGTTTGAAACAGGGATGTGTCATGTCTCCATGGTTGTTCAATCTGTACATGGATGGGGTAATAAGAGAGGTACAAGGTAGGGTAGTGGATGTTGGAGTGGCCCTGGTGAGAGAGGATAGTGTTTGGAAACTCCCTGTACTGTTGTTTGCAGATGATACTGTGTTGTTGAGTGAACACGAAGGGGAGCTACAAGGCTTGGTGGACGAGTTTGGGAGAGTGTGCAAGAAACGGAATCTAAAGGTGAATGTAGGGAAGAGTAAAGTGATGGTCTTTGAGAGGGGTGAAGTCAGTGAATGTACAGCGAGGTTCGATGGTGAGGAATTGGAAAATGTGAGTACGTTTAAGTACTTGGGTAGTGTGATGAGTAAGGATGGAGGTTTGGAGGGTGAAGTGCTTGAAAGGGTACAGCAGGGAAGAAAGGTTGCTGGTTCTTTGAAAGCAGTGATAAGAAACAGGGAAGTGAGCATGGAAGTGAAAAAGTTACTACATGACAGTATTGTGATACCAACTTTAACGTATGGAAGTGAAGCTTGGACATTGTTGGAAAGACACAAGTCAAGAGTGAGAGCAGTGGAAATGAGTTATTTAAGAGGAGCCTGTGGAGTCACATGGAGAGACAGGCTGACGAATGAGGATATAAAGGAGCGTTGTGGTGTGGATGTGGATGTGATAGGAATCGTTACGTTATGAGAACACACTGAGGTGGTTTGGCTATGTGGAGAGGATGGAGGGTGAAAGACTGACGAAGAGAGTGTATGTGAGTGAGGTGGAAGGGGGAAGAGGGAGGCGGAGGTCGAGGATGAGGTGGAGGGATGGGGTGGAGAGGTATATGAGAGAGGGGGGTGTGAGTTGGGAGCAGGGCAGTGAAATGGCGGGGGACAGGGCGACTTGGAGGCTATTTGTTTGTGGCCACCCCAAACGGGATTGAGGCGTCTGGCAATAGATAGAGATAGATAGAAGATTAAATAACTAAAGCTAACACTGATTTGAACTAATACACATCTGGTCCACAGGTCGTGCTGGAGACTGCTGCCTTGTTGCTGCTTCCTTGCCACACTGGTCATACCCTGATGAAGTTTGGTCTGCCCTGCCGTGAGAAGCCTGACGGTGGTGTGGTGTCTTCCCCTACTCTGAGATGCCTGGTGGTGTGGTGGTGGTGGCGGCGGCGGCGGCGGCAGGGTGTCGTGTCTTCCCCAGCCTTGAGATTACTTGCTGCTGCTGCTGGTGATCTGCCCTGACCTGCCGAGAGAAGCCTGGTGGTGATGGTGTGATCTGCCTTGCAAGTCGGGTCGCTCCCCTCCAGGATGTTCTGTGGACAAATGCTACTTTTGAATGCATATTTTATATTGCTGTCTCTGTTAATGTATTTTGTACTGAAGTATTAATAATGAAAACTTAAATTTTCTGTCTTGTTTCATTACCTTTTTAACTGTGGCTTTGACTTAATATAGGTGATAAGTATATTGCGCTCTGCAGTCTTGTGTGTTGTGGGGACAGCTTTTGTGATGAGCTAAGACATTCTGATCGCTTCACCAAATTACTACTCAGCCTTGTGACCAGTGGACATAAAAGATTATACAATACAATGATATACAGGTAAACATAAAAAAGGTTATGGGAATTCTCCACCATGCAATCAGTGGACCTAAATTAAAGCCTATATTATAAAGCTAAGCCTGAAGAGGGTTGTGGGAAGTAGATAATGATGCAGGGTAGACACTGGTAATGTTCACTGAGCCGTGCCCGCAACACACAAGAACTGGGTGGCGTAATATATGAACCACCTTGTATAATGAAAGGCCGTAAGTGTGTGCTGACTCACAAACTTGCCACCAATGCCCCGTCATAACTATTATTGTGTCTTGTAGGAAGCACAAAGAAAACAGGCCACAGAATACCTCCTTGTCTCTCGTTCCTCCTACACAAACATACACGCCTTTCACTTTAACTTGACACAGAGTTTCATTTAAAGCATATGAGAATGTCACGCAGATCAGTAGCAGAAACAGCCAATACTACAGCCCAACATCCTTTCCACGGCACTCATTCGTGACTACCATCATATTCTAGTGATAACTATCGCTACTACTCGGCAAACCGTATGGAAACTATAAGCTATCTGTCTATCCATCTATCTATTGCCAGACGACTTAATCCCGTAAGAGGTGGCCACAAACAAGTCGCCTCTATGCCACCCTGTCCCCCGTCATTATGCATCACTTCTCCTAATTCACACCCTCTCTCATATACATCCCAACTCCATCCTCCACTTATAAGTAATACATTAAAACAACCGTGAATTACTGCCGCACAAGCTGAGCCGTAATCATATCCAACACACACACGAAGGAGCTTTAAAGAACAGAAAATAATACCTTGATAGCAGAAGACACTAAGACCACAAGTACTGACAGCCTACTCCAAGAAACATAACTAATTTCAGTCAGAGACCAAGTGAATATGAGAGGCACACAGTTCATCACTTCAGCTCAAGATCCGTCCCACCTTTGTAACCTTATGTTGCATCATCCTCTCCACAAACAAAATCGAACAACCGCCCAACACTACACAGATTATCTTAGCAACATATCCCCTCCTCCACCCGACTCTACACTTCCCAGACACATACATAAACTCACAAACACCCCAGTCAGCCAAAACTTTCTGCCAAACACATACATAAACACACAGACACCCCAGCCAGCCAAAACTTTCTATACCAAACACATACATAAACACGCAGACACCCCAGCCAGCCAAAACTTTCTACCAAACAGCATCCTTCTTGTGCCACCATCAGCCATACACCCTTCAGACACTACCGAACCCAGAGACACGAGCATACCAACCTTCCCTGCTACAATACTAACACAAAATATAACACACATACAATCTCCTGTGCTCATACCGCAAAGTGGCACCCCCACACCACAGCACACCCACTCACTTCCTGCACCACACCACCACAACACAGACAGTCCTTCAATATAGCACTGGGTTCACATCCAGAGGAGCCTAAGATGTAACAAGAACAACAACAACAACTCAGGCCAAGTAAGAGTGAAACGAGTATAGTTACGAAAGGAAAATTATTTCGAGTTATTTTGTAAGCGCTTCGGGTACATAGAGTTACAAGGCCGCAGGGAACGAACTGTATACTGAGGGTTATAATACTGTGGCGGCTTAGGGGGCTTTATACCACCTTTTCTTCAGTGATTTATTGTTCAAGCGAGTGAGCGTACAGAGCAAGCGAGCGAGAACACTATGTGACATGGTATAACAGGGTGGCAGAGAACAGCGCCAAGACTGTGTTGTCTAGGAAACTATTAAAGCAACAACGGATCTATGGACATCATTAGAAACCTAGTAAAAAAAATAATAGGAGTTACTTGAGGGACTTTTCTCAAAATCTGCCGCGGCAGTTCTGATGAAAGGAAAATAAAAGTACCAAACTGAGCACCAGAACCGAGTTATTCTAGAAGTTTTTAAAGCTACTGCAGATCTGTTCAGACAGCTGGAAAGCTTATGAAGAAGCAATTGGTACTACTTAAGTTAAATAGACTTAGCTTTTAACATCAAGCAAGATGGATGGATGGATGGATGGATGGATGGATGGACGGATGGATGGATGGATGGATGGATGGTTGTGGAATCGTGGATGCTTGGACCGATGGTAGAGTTCCTGCTGTTTCGTCCTTCCACCTGCCGACAAATATCATCATCAATATCATCATCATCGTCATCATCATAGCTGTCGTCGTCATAATCATCATCATCATCATTATTTACACCGTCATTCTCATTATCATTACCATTCTCATCATCATCATCATTATCATATTATCATCATCACCTACCTATCTATCTACTGTATTTATCTATATCTGTTTATCTATAGCCAGACGCCTTAATCCCGTAAGGGGTGACCACAAGCAAATCGCCTTCATGATGTACTGTCCTCTACCATATAGCTCAAGTATCCCAGTCATATGTTTCTACTCTTTCCCTCCATCTTATCGTCGGTCTCCCCATCCCCCTCTATCCTTCCAGCTAACTCATGTGCACTCTTCTAGTCATTCTCTTATTCGCCATCCTCTCCACATGGCCAAACCATCTCGAAGTGTTTCTCTTAACGCTTTCAGTCTCATCCACATCGGCATCACAACGCTCCTTCATCTGCCCACTTGTCTGTCTGTCTCTCTATGAAATTCCACATGCTCCTCTCAAGTAGCTCTTTTCCACCGCTCTCACTCTTGACTTGCGTCCTTTCAATAAGATCCAAGCTTCACTTCCATACTTTAAAGTGGGAATCACAGCATGCAGTGCCCTTTTTTTTTCATACTTTCATCCTCAGTTCCCTCTTCCTAATCACTGCTTTTTAGAGAACAAGCAACCCTCCTTCCCTGATGTATCATTTCTGTCACTTCATCCTCTAATCATCCATCCATATTCATCATATTACATAAATACTTAAATGCACTCATATTCTTCCATTTTCTGACTATGCAGCCTCACTGTGCATTCTGTAACCTCATACGTTGAGATGTTAAAGCATCACCACCATCAGCATCAACATCATTATCACCATCAATATCATCACCATCAGCCTGTAACACACCACTGCATGATAAGGACCCTCTCACCTTTCTCCACTCTGATCCATTGATTGTTAGCCAGTTCCGTCCTTGCTCGGTAGATCTGCATCATGTGATCTCTCCATCTTGTTCTCTGTGCACCTCTTCTTCTCACTCCATCTGTGGCTTGCCATTCAGTTATGCTCGCTGTCCTTCTGTTATCTCTTCTGTGAAAGACGTGACCTGAGGTGTGTGTGTGGAGTTACCTGGAAACAATATCAGAATTAATAGATGCGGGAGCTTCAGGCCCCTTAGGTTAATTTCCTTGGTGTGGTGTGGTGTGGAAGGGTGGTTGGTGTGGTAAAGTTTGGGGTGGTGTGGTGTGGGGTGGTGTGGGGTGGTGTGGTGTGGGGTGGTGTGGTGTGGGGTGGTGTGGTGTTGGGTGGTGTGGTTTGGGGTTGTGTGGTGTGGGGTGGTGTGGTTTGGGGTTGTGTGGTGTGGGGTTGTGTGGTGTGGGGTTGTGTGGTGTGGGGTTGTGTGGTGTGGGGTTGTGTGGTGTGGGGTTTTGTGGTGTGGGGTTTTGTGGTGTGGGGTTTTGTGGTGTGGTATGGTATGGTATGGCGTGTTGTGCGGCTTCACTGTCCCTAAAATCTAGAGGAATGTAGAACCTCGTTCGAAAATCATTAGTGAGAAGCAGATGGACATGGCCGCTCTTTGATGTGCCCTGATAAAACGTAAACAAAACGTGTGTTGCATCCTCACAACTAAACCAATATAAATAAGGATAATTATTCCATTTAAATCATTCACGGTCCAGAGAAAGACCAAAACTGAGCTACTATTTCGGACACACATCCATCCCTTTCCTTGCGATAAATAAAGAGACAGTGAACAATGATTTATGAAACCCATTGAGTGACCTTAGGAATCCAGTATGTTTTTTCAGAATATAGTGTAAATGTTTAGTATTTGTATGGCCAAGAAGAGCAATATCCCTGACCTCATTTGCACTCTTATGATATAAATAGTTCGAGTGTGAGGGAAATGCTGTACACACGCACGCACGCACGCAAATACACACAAGCATGCGCGAACACACACACACACACACACATTCTCTCTCTCTCTCTCTCTCTCTCTCTCTCTCCTACACACAGTCACCAACTACATTTGCAGAGAAACGAAAAACAAGAGGTGACTCAGCCATAGACATGAAGATCGTCGCCGTCACCATCATCATCGTCATCACCATCATCATCGTTGTCGTAGTCGTCATCATCATCATCATCATCATCATCATCATCGTCATCATCATCATCATCATCATCGCCAGCAGCAACAGCGTCAAGCACAGCAATCATCACAACCCTGTTAAAGAGTTACTACATAAGTTCCATCACCGTCATCATCATCATCATTATTATTCCAACTGCTTCATCATCATTACAATCACCATAATCTCGGTCCAGTTAGTTGGTTCAGGAGTTTCAACATCACTATCATCAGCAGCATCACTATCATCATCATCAATATCATCTCCGACAACCCTATTATCATCATCATCAGCCTGTGACACACCGATGCAGGATAAGGACCCCTGTTCAATCTAACTTGGCGTAAAATTGCAATCTCTTTCTTAAATTTTGTGTTGTGACAAGGGGTTAACACTAGATTGATGCTAGTCACGAAGAAGTGGTATGGAAATGATGTAGAGCTGTAAGTTTAATTCTTTCACTGAACTACCGGAAATAAGCTGCAAAAAAAACGACTATCTCGGCCGTGGTAAAATGAAGGAACACCACCACAATATACGCGTACGTGAGTGTGTGTGTGTGTGTGTGTGTGTGTGTGTGTGTGTGTGTGTGTGTGTGTGTGTGTGTGTGTGTGTGTGTGGGGTGCAAGGTGCCTGTGTGTTACCATGGTAACCTCCCGACACCATCACAGTTACATACACACATTTCCCCACCAGCAAGTTCCATTAGAGAGTACTGTGTGTGTGTGTGTGTGTGTGTGTGTGTGCATGCGCTTCAGGACAAAATAACTTACATACAATATTTTTTTTCCATCACATTGTCCCTCTGAAATCTGAATCGCACTTATCAGTTTACATTCAGGTCCCAAACTGTACTGTTGGGTGGACAGGGACAAGGGGGCAGGCAAACCTAGTCCACCAGTCTGATCGGCACGAGAATCTACAGGACGACACTCACACTGCTATTTCACTGGTGCTGAGACACCAACATTGAGGCGGTACAAGGCAGAGTTGCCGTGAATTGCACACTGGTTGTGACGTCATTTTTGCACACGGTCTCGTATAGTAACCAGGATGACAGAGGATGTATTATTGGTATAACTACCATAAAATTTGGTATACTGTGAATACTGGAAGAGAGGGTATAATTAATGATGTCAGACCTATTATGATTCAAATGTAAGGACGTTAAATGATTAAGAGAGTTAATAAGTCAGCAAATGTTGATTAATAACAAGACAGGAGACAAGTAAGTTTATCCACATCCAAGTTTTCTAGTATATCAACTGTACACGATTTACAACATTGTTTCGGTATTTCTTTAATATTACAAAGTAAGTGTGTACTGCTAATGGTTGGCACGAGTCTTGTAAATAATATATATATTTTTTTAATTATATAGCCGGGTGCGTAGAGGTAGACTGTTCAACGACGTATTCTTCCTTGTTTTAAATGACAGTATTATAGACAAACGCTACATATTCGTTGGTTTAATCATGACAAAATTCCTCGTATTCCTACAAAATAACGTGAACAATTAGTGTGGAAAAAAATTCCACACTAGTGTGGAATGACGTCCGTCTGCCCACATCCATGCTCGTCGTTCATTTGTTTTTCCACATTAGCAGACGATTTTCCACAAAACGGCAGCACTGGACTAAAAGGCCTCCTCATCTCCCTCACACTAACATCCCCCTTGTCTCATCAGAATTACGTCTAGTAGCCTTATAGGTATTATTTCTTTGGGCCATGATACTTCCTGGCTGTCAGTGAGATATCCTTGTGTCCTAATGTAGTCACCTTAATGGCTAAAAACAGCAAATATCCAACACTTGCCTCAGGGGAATGATGCAGCAGCAACACACACACACCCTCGTCCTTCCACTGTCATACGGCCACTAGCAAAAGTAGCCAAGTAGCGACGCCCACCAAGACGAGAAACATGTCCAGCTACTTTTACAACCACTAGATGGTTCCCGGGCCCTCTCATGGTAGGGGCAACTCTAGTATTTTATTCCAGGTACTGTTGGGCGATGACATTCAGCTGAGAGTGAGTCATACTACTATAAGAGTGTTAATGCTGTCTCTATTAACTCTCATGATCATACAGGTCTACCAGCCCTACCCAAAAATAAATTGTGTGTGTGTGTGTGTGTGTGTGTGTGTGTGTGTGTGTGTGTGTGTGTGTGTGTGTGTGTGTGTATGTGTTGTGTGTGTGTGGTGCGAGGTGCCTGTGTGTTACCATGGCAACCTCCCGATACCATCACAGTTACATACACACATTTCCTCACCAGCAAGTTCCACTAGAGAGTACTGTGTGTGTGTGTGTGTGTGTGTGTGTGTGTGTGTGTGTGTGTGTGTGTGTGTGTGTGTGTGTGTGTGTGTGTGTGTGTGGGTGAATGTGTTGTGTGTGGAGGGTGGGGGTGGGTGTGAATTTTTTTATGTTTTTGCTGTGTGTGTGTGTGTGTGTGTGTGTGTGTGTGTGTGTGTGTGTGTGTGTGTGTGTGTGTGTGTGTGTGTGGTGTTGTCTATGTGTACCAGGTGACCCTGTATGTATGTCCGGCAGGGACACTGCGTGTGGATGCATTGTAGAGCTCATAGTGAACCTGTTTGAATGAAGGTTTGGGTATGCATATCAGTAAATGTGCATATATATGAGTGTGTGTGTGTGTGTGTGTGTGTGTGTGTGTGTGTGTGTGTGTGTGTGTGTGTGTGTGTGTGTGTGTGTGTGTCCATATGAGTATTCATAAATGTGTGTGCATCAGTGTGTGTACTCATCAGTGTGTGCATCAGTGTGTGTATGCATCAGCGTCTGTGTGTATCAGTGTGTGCATACATTGCCGTGTGCGTGTATCAGTGTCTTAATGCATCAATGCGTGCGTGCATCCATGTGTGTGCATCGGTGTATTTGTGCCAGCGTGTGTGCGTGCATCACTGTGTACATGCAACAATGCCTGCATGAATCAGTATGTGTGTATTGAAACATATGTGGGTGCATCAATATATATGTACTACCATGTGCTTGCTTGCCTCCACGAGCATAAACTTTGTAAATATAGGTAAATTAAGTGCGCCTTCGTGCATTCCCTGTATGTATGTATGTATGCATGTATGTATGTGTGTGTGCAGGTGTATACATGTGTGCACGTGGATGTGCGTCTGTGTATGTGTGTATTGTATTGATGCTCTTTTTGAGCACATGCCTGTGTAAGTGAATGCACTTACAGCAGATTTATGAGTACAGAACTTAGCTTATTTTTTCCAGCAAGTTCTCACCCTAAAATACAAACCTCAGTAGTCACTTTATATTCAGGTTCTGATCTGTACTGCTGCGTGGACAGAGACAAGGGGGAAACAAACCATGTCCACCAGTCTGATCGGCACGAGAATCCACAGGATGATACTCACTTATTTCACTGGTGCTGAGACACCAGGACTGAGATGCTGCACGGCTCCCTTCCCTCACACACTGCCCCCTTGTCTCATCAAACTGACGTGTATTACCTTTATTTTTTACTTGTCTTTGGCCTATGATACATCCTGGCTGTCAGCAAGATATCCTTGTGTCCTAATGTAATTACCTTAATGACTAAAAACAGCAAAATCCAACGCTTACCTCAGAAGACTGAGTCAACGCATCCTTACCTTCCCATCTCCTTTACTCACTGATACCTTCTTCGTCTCAGCAACAAATACACTTGTTACCCATATTTTTTACATGTCTTTAGCTTATGACACTCCCTGGCTGCCACTAATATATCTTTGTGTCCTAGTTTACCCCCCTGAATGGTTAATAACAGCAAATTCCAACACGTACCCACAAGAAAGCGCCGACGTTCCCTCTCCCTCTCGTCGTCCGGCGGCCACTGACTGACAGAGGCAAGCAGCGAGTCCTACCAAGCTTAGAATCTTTGCTTAGCTACTCTTATAGCCAAAAGATGGTATGGTGACCCTCTCATGACAGGGATTCCTCTAGTGTTCCATCCCAGCTAATCCTAGACGCTTTGATCCACCTGAGAGTAAAGCATAGGAAACAGAGAGTGTTCTTGCTTCCATAAATTACCATGTTATTATTGGAATATTCTCCCATCCTTATATTGCTGAGGCCAGACGGTTTTATTCAGCTGAGAGTGGGTTGTAGGAGTCTTGTGTGTAAAAGAGAGCAGGTGTAAGGACGATAGCAATCAGAATCAGCAATAAAGTACTGTATCATTACTAAATATTTACATGCATTAGATATCTGTTACGTATTGCACAAATTGAAGGTTCAGATAAAAACAGGGATATGCTTTTGTGCTTTCTCTCTCTCGTTTTATCTTTCTCTTGCCATACCCTCTCTTCGTGTCTTCCCTTTCGCTGCCTCAGGTGGGTAAGGGCTGTCTCCAGCTTATAATGCTCGCTTTCTTCCTGCTCCACTTACTGCATTCACTTTAATAACAATAATAATATCAATAATAATAATAATGATAATAATAAACTCATCTTTCAACTTGTATTTTTTAGATTCCCTCTTGGAGGATAATTATAAATAAATGAAAACTCATGTTTCACGGGAAAGCAAAGGAACTGAAGCAATTAAATTTAGTTAACTTTCCTGCCCTCTCTCTTCCCCGTCAGTATAATATTCCTCGATAATCTTCTGTCTTTCTTTCTTTCAGTCTTTCCTCGTCTTTCTGCCTACGGGTGACTTTACACTCCCTCTTCTGTCTTTCATTCCTTCATTCTTTCCTCGTCCTTCTGCCTGTGGGTGACTCTACACTGAGTGACAACCCAAATGGTTTCCTGTACACAAGGAAACCATTTACTATGCTGGGTGGTAACCATATAACCAAAATTTGGCGGCTGGTGGTTTAATGGGTAATTATTGTGCTCCAATCGGATTGAGCTGGTGAAGGTTTATATCCAAGGGATGGTTCGGGTCTATTGCTCACATAATGCCACTCAGGGATGAGTGAGGTTGGTCACTCTCATCTTAAATGTCAGGACCAACTGCCTAGCCCAGAGCTCCTACGCTCCTCATGGGGCAAAGTAGGATTGGATGATGATGGATGGATAAAAAGAAAAAGAGCAGCGAATAAAAGCAAAAAGAACAGAGAATGAGATAAAGAAAGCAGAGACTGAAACAAAAAGCAGAAAGGCAGAATGGGGCCAGAAAAAGTGAAAAAAAGAAGAACGATAAAAAGAACACGGTAAGAGTAATATACGGCTTGGGTAGGTGGTTCGGAGGCTGATGAGGACTGTGAGGAGTGATAAAGTATAAGCAGACGAGACTACGTGGTTCAGAGGCTGATGAAGGCTATGAGACGACCATGACTGATTTGAGAGGGTTGTCATTGTATAATCAGACAGGACGTGTACGACTCCCTTTATGGTGTATGTAATCAGCAGTAAAAAGCCTTGCAAACAGGAGTTTAGTAGAGGATAATCCACAAATATGGGAGTCAATGTTGTGCTTTGCCACATGGGCATATAACACACCGTATCACAGAGAGTTAAAGGAATCCCCATTCTACCTCATGTTCCTAAGGGACCCTGGTGTCCCGTATGATGTGGAAAAGGAACCGATCTGCTATGATCTGGATAACTATAAAAATGAGATGGCCATTAAAGCTAATCGTACCTTTAAAAGATGTTTAAGGTACATTGAGGAAAGTCAAGAGGCCATGGAGAATCAACAGACATCGAGAGCAAAAGTAAAAGAGATTCATACAGGAGATAGGGTTTATGTACGAAAGATTCCCAAGCCAGGAGAGCCTAAGAAACTTCAACCTCTATACGATGGACCTTTTAGAGTGAAAGGGAAAATTAGTGATGTGATAGTAAAACTGGTAGACATAAACACGGGGAGAGTCATGAAAGTCCACACAGACAGAGTCAGGCTTGCCCACGAAGATAATTTAGACGAGACAATGAATGGTAATGTGCGGAGAGCATATCCCCTCCATGAGGATCCTCTCCCACCAGAGGAAGTGCAAAAATATGAACTGAGAAATATTTTAGATGTAGAAAGAGCGGACGAAGGAAACGCCTCACAATTGCAGGAAACAGAGGAAAGTACTCAAAGCGTGCAGAGCTTGCACGAAGAGCAAGAAGAAGGTGCGGTGGCTGATTCGATTGATGATGCCGAAGGAGGAAGAAAAACCTATAGTTTAAGATCTACGGGACAGGTAACAGACTTACCTAATATTATGGATAGGCCTATAGAATACCTAAAATAAAAGTTGACCCTTTTTACAGGTCCTACTGACCGTGATCATCAGTGGACTTGGAAGTCAAGCATGGGAAGACCTACCAGTGAGAGCGGGACTTGCATTCACCGCACAACGTCAGGCCCACATAATTATAATAATAATGACGTATAGAAAAGGGGGGGAAAGGAAGGAAGGTAAAGAATGATTGTGTATATGTGATGAGTGTTATGCAACCAGGGCGACGACACAACGGCAGGAACTAGGCCTTAGTTTAATCTCCCGGCCTTACTGAGAGCTCAGGTCCTGGTTGCATTGTGTAAGGTGCATGTGTGTGTTTTTTTTTTTTTTTTTTTTAAGTAGGAGAGGAAGAATTTAGACTAAGAGAAAGAGTGTCGGGGCTTAACCCAACGTGTGTGTGTTTGCTGTTGGGAAGGGGGGGGGGGTCTCGCACGTGCACTGTGTTGTTAATTAAGGGCGGGAGGAGTGAATAGCTACGGCTTTCTCTGCCAAGCATTAGCTTATTGGCTGCCTCTCAGGTTCATCTGATTTTTCCGGCTCCAGAAGGCTGGGTTGGATGATAGGATACGGGTGTTAGAGTAAGGTGTTGTAGCCCTGGGGGGCTTGGGTAGGGGGATAAGGAAAGGGGAGGGGTGGAGGAAGGGGAGTATGGGGGGGTCAGGGTCTGAGGCGGGGGTGCTTGATATGAGGATGGCGGGTTATTACGTGGCTGCCGTGATCTTGATAATGGGTGTAGGGGTAGTTTAGAGACTTAAGTGAATTGCAGGGTGTGAACTAAGTAGTTGATTAATAAAAGGGTCAGTAATAAACTATTGGTGCTTAAGTGAATCCTCAGCGAAACACTTGCCATGACGCGAGACTAGTGTGCATTAGTACCATGTGGGTAACTAGACAGCGAGGCGCCGCGGAGCTGGGCGGCGCGGCGCGCGCCTACACTGCCTAACATTTGGTAACTGAGGCGGTGATCGCTGGAGGTAGACGGCCTGGCGCCATTGGCCTAACCGAAGCAGATGTACACTCCAACACACCAAGAGCGACACTGAGCGTCGCTGATTGGGCATAGGGGTTTTAAATGGGTTGAGGCAGACAGGTAGACGCCGCATTGGGGGCGGGGCTTGCAATAAAGAAAATTCCCACATAATGTAGGGGACCCTTATGTAACTTTGACGAATCTTTATACCGTCCATTGTCGTTTCGTTTTTTATTTTCTCTCTCTCTCTCTCTCTTGTTCTTACGTTGCCTCATGTTCAAAGGTCCTTTTATTTCTTAATGGCGGTGGTGTAATATAAATTTCCACGTGGCTCTATATGTGGACACTCAGTGGATTGTGTTTTCCATTCTTTCCAGCTAATCTACAGTTTATCACATCTTTCCTGGCTTATTTCCCAGCGATATCTATACTGCATTCGGATTCTACACAAAGTTATTGGCTGCTTAATCAGTTGCTTTGTACTGTGATTGTATCGTATCTTTTATAAAAGCTCCAATAAGCTTGCATGCGTCGGCCTTAGTCACATGATGGCTCTCCACGCTGCTTGATCTCTGGCAGCCTCCCTATTCAGTCCCTTATCCCTGAGGTCACACTCTATGACCTCGTCTCAGGTCTTTTTCGGTCTGCCTCTCGCAACCCTACCCCCGACGTTCACACTTCTTACTGTAGATCCATAATATCTGAATGTTCCTTGTCTGCTTCTTACCATTTGCAGAGGTTCCCTGTACTGTGTGTGTGTGTGTGTGTGTGTGTGTGTGTGTGTGTGTGTGTGTTCTCACCTAATTGTATCTTTACAGGAATGAGTCAAGCTCGTACTGTCCCGTGTCTTAAACCATATTAATCGTACATATCCTTAAATTTGTGAATTGTTTTGGCACACACTATTTCATTCGGTAGTGCATTCCATTGATCAATTGCTCTGTTTGGGAAACTGAATTTCCTTACGTCTTTGTCACCTCTCTTCTTATGCAGTTTTTTGCAGTGTCCTCTTGCTGATGCTTCCCCATATGTTAAGTAATCATTTATGTCTATTTTCTCCTTCCCTGATATGCATTTATATAGCATTATCATGTCACCTCTTTTCCTTCTCTCCTGTAGTGTTGGTAGATTCAGTTTATTTAGTCTTTCTTCGTAGCTTAGATCCCTTAAGCTTGGTATCCATCTTGTAGCGGCCCTTTGAACTTTTTCAATCTTGTCTATGTGCTTTTTGAGATGAGGACTCCAGACTACCAATGCATATTCCAGGGTTGGTCTAATGAATGATGTTATTATCCTTCTTAGCATGTCTTCATTTATGTATGTGAATGCTATTCTCATATTTGCAAGCAGTGTATACATGTTCCGTACCTTCTCGCTGATGTGGTCAGCCGGAGATAGTCTGTTATTGATAATCACACCTAGGTCTTTCTCTCTTTCTGATGTGTATAGGGTTTTATTTCCTAACTTATATTCCCAATCAGGTTTTTTTCCACTTTTACCAAACTTGATTACATGTGTGTGTGTGTGTGTGTGTGTGTGTGTGTGTTCAAAGGGATAGTAACCAGCCTTATCCAAAATATATCGATAAGAAGATCCTTACTTGACTGGTGGTAGGTGACTGTGTTACCATGGCAACCTCCCACACCACCACATTTACATAAAGACATTTCCTCACCAGCATGATCCGTTAGAGAGTATTGTGTGTGTGTGTGTGTGTGTGTGTGTGTGTGTGTGTGTGTGTGTGTGTGTATGGAGATATGGTTATATCTAAGGTGGATCTGCAGGACTCTGTGGGACTGATTGGCTTTATGTACGGCTTGGATAGGTAGTTCGTAGGCTGATGAGGACTATGAGAAGTGCAAGTATAAGCAGACGAGACTACTTGGTTCAGAGGCTGATGAAGGCTATGAGAAGACCATAAATGATTTGAGAGAGTTGTCATTGTATAATCAGACAGGACGTGTGCGACTCCCTTTATGGTGTGTGTAATCAGCAGTAAAAAGCCTTGCACGAGGGAGGTCGGAAACTAAAACCATGCTCTTGACAAATTACGAATAGGAGGAGTGTAATAGATAATAAACACCCTTGCACGAGAGGGAGGTAGGAGGCTTGAAAAACATACCACCGACAGATTACCAATATGACGAGTGTAATAGAAACCCATGTAACAGACTCGAGTAAACACCCATGCCTGAGAGGTGGGGAGCTGTAAACATATACTAGTAATGTTACCAATAGGAAGAGTTTAATAGACAGTACACATCCTTACTTGAGAGGAGGCGGAAATCTTTAGAAACATTCCAGTGACATATTAACCTTCATATTAAGCAAAGCACTGAGATATCTATTAACGCTTGCCATAAAAGACTGAACCTGAGTCTGTTATCTCGCAGCCACATACGAAAAGACATAAAACAAGCCATATCCAACGACTTTCAGTACAGCAACGTCTCTTCAAGCTTATTCTTACTTCAGATGACTTTATTCAACTTGGGCAAGATATCTGCTAATGAAACTTGGGCAGGATATCTGGTATACAAGGCTGTATCTACTGCCATCTTTCTAGTTCTAGTATTTTCCACGAAGCTCTTATACAATCGTCCAGAGAGCGAAATAAACTAAATATATTTGCTGTATTCAGGAAGAAGCATCGTTACTATAAAAGGTACTGCTCGTAAGCAGTTCACGTATAGTCACACGAAACACGAAACATACAAGCACATAAAGCTGCAGTAAAACAAAGCACAAACATAATATATAAAACAGACGAAAAACGGAACACCAGATACAGAAAATACATGGAACACGAAGCGCGCGCGCGCACGCACACACACACACACACACACACACACACACACACACACACACACACACACACACACACACACACACACACACACACTCACACACACTCACACACACACACACACACACACACACACACACACACACACACACACACACACACACACACACACACACATATTACATTAACCCTTCCACTACAGTGAGGAGATGGAAGGAGCACTTTGAGGATTTGTTGAATGTAAAGGGTGACAACAGTGCGAGTATAAGTGGTTGGGGAATGGCTGGGAGAAGGAGAGATGAGAGGGGGAAGGAAGAGATCAGTAGGGCGGAAGTAGTGGAAGCAATGAAGAAGATCAAGATGGGAAAGGCCCCAGGGATTGATGAAGTGTGTGGTGAAATGCTGAGGTATGGGGGTGAGATTGTTGTGGAATGGATATGCAAGTTGTGTAGATTGGCTTGGGAAGAGGGAACGGTTCCAGAGGACTGGAAATCAGGTATAATTGTTCCTTTATACGAAGGAAAAGGGGAGAGAGAAGTATGTGGTAACCATAGGGGTATTTGCCTTCTTAGTGTGACTGGTAAAATATATGGTAGAATACTCATTGATAGGGTTAGGCATATGACAGAGGAGCTACTTGGAGAAGAACAAGGGGGATTTAGGAAGGGAATTGGGTGTGTAGATCAGATATTTGTTCTAAGATGTTTAGTTGAGAAGTATCTAGAGAAGGGAAGGAAAGTGTATGCTGCCTTCATGGACTTGGAGAAAGCTTATGACAGAATAGATGGGCAAGGTATGTGAAAGGTATTTAGAATATATGGGATGGAGAGGAAATTGTTGAGTGCTGTGAAGAGTATGTACGAAGGAGCTAGGGCTACGGTGCGAATGGATGGTGAGCTGAGTGAATTTTTTTATCTCAATGTGGGACTGAAACAGGGTTGTGTGATGTCTCCATGGCTGTTTAATATATACATGGATGGGGTTGTAAAGGAGGTGCAGGGTAGGGCAGTGGATGTGGGGGGTGGCTCTAATGAATGAAGGTGAGATTTGGAAGCTTCCGGTGTTGCTGTTTGCTGATGATACAGTATTGTTGGGTGAAGATGAATGGGAGTTGCAAGGTTTGGTGAATGAATTCGGGACAGTGTGTAGGAGGAGGAAGCTGAAAGTTAATGTAAACAAAAGTAAAGTTATGGTGTTTGAGAGGAATGAAGTCACAGAATGTGCAGTGAGGTTGGATGTTGAGGATATGGAGAGTGTGAGTGCATTCAAGTACTTGGGTAGTGTGATGAGTAAGGATGGACCTTTGGGGGATGAAGTGCGTGAAAGGGTACAGCAGGGAAGGAAGGTTGTTGGTTCACTGAAAGCAGTGATCAGAAATAGGGAGGTGAGTATGGAAGTTAAGAAGTCACTGCATGATAGTATTGTGATCCCTACCCTGACGTATGGAAGCGGGGCGTGGACCTTGCAAGAGGGGAACAAGTCAAGAGTGAGAGCAGTGGAAATGAGTTACTTGAGAGGAACATGTGGAGTGACATGGAGGGACAGGTTGACGAATGAAGTGGAGGAACGTTGTGGGGTGGATGTGGATGTGGTTGAGAAGATTAGGAGAAATACACTGAGGTGGTTTGGACATGTGGAGAGAATGGAGAATGATAGACTGACTAAGAGGGTGTATGTAGGTGAGGTGGAGGGAGGGAGAGGGAAGGGTAGACCGAGGATGAGGTGGAGGGATGGAGTTGAGAGGTATATGAGGGAGGGGGGGGGTGAGTTGGGGGGAGGGTAGTCAAATGATGGATGACAGCGACTTGGAGGCGTTTTGTCTGCGGCCACTCTTTGCGGGATTAGGGCGTCGGCCTATAGACAGATAGATAGATCTATCGGTGGATAAATCAATAATTATATGGTGTCACGGTAGGGTCAGGCTCCATATTACCTCACCCTTACCAGCTTCGGCATTTGTCAGGTTAATATACATAATACATTCACTGTTATGTCCATCCATCTCTCTCATTCTCCTCATCTCACCCTGTTTACTCCCCTCTCATCATCATCATCATCATCATCATCATCATCATCATCACCATCATCATCATATTACCCAGTTCTGTATTATATAACCATTTTTTTTTTACATACTACATAAATGTAAGATGTGTTGTACTTCATGAATATAGGATATGGCTGTATGATAGGCCAGCCAGTTGCAAGTAATGGTGTGTGTGTGTGTGTGTGTGTGTGTGTGTGTGTGTAATTCACCGGGTCGGTCAGGATCACTTGATGGTCGTGATCGTCAGCTTTACCCTCGGAAGGGGAGCTGAAAGCTCATATAGTCCGATCTAAGGGCAAGGCTGTGACCACACACGCACACACCAGTCCCCTTGCTCAAGGGGGACAGTAACCACCCACTTCGTCAGTGAAACTTTTCGCAGCGTGTGTGTGTGTGTGTGTGTGTGTGTGTGTGTGTGTGTGTGTGTGTGTGTGTGTGTGTGTGTGTGTGTAAACTTAACCCATTAGCTGTGGTGGCTTCTCTTCAGTTAACATAAAATCGCTTACTGTATGCTGAAGTATATATACATATATATTTATTTTCCGGTCACAGCGTTCATCTAGCACGTCATATACTGTTCAGTTCTGCCGAGTTGCTCTTAGCTGAACGTATCGATGTAACGTTAGCCAAAACAAAATACCGTCTTTGTAACTAATTCGCATCTTACAGTTTCGATATCTAATCTCATTGTTCGTACATCACGATACTTTAGGCAGACAAGAAAATAATCTACCGAAATAGAAAACGCTAGTTACATGGATAACCGATATATTTTTCGTTCCTGGACTAGGCACATTTTACCCCTCTCCTATTCTGTCCTACTTTAGCCTAAACCAACCCATCCTAACCTACTTTTCTCTGCCCTACATTACCCTACCCCAGCCTACCCTGCCCTAGCGTTCCCTACCCTATCCTACCGCTGAGGTCTCCTTTAGGGATACTCGTTCTTCGGTTTTTGCCAGGCTTAGGGAAGTGGAGGAGATTAAGGTGTTGGACATCCGTTCTGGGGGCGGAGAGACTTACAACATTCCTTTGTCTTGGTGTAAACTTTGGTCTACCCTTTCCCTGTCATGACACTTCTCCGGAGTCGATAATATTCCCCATGCAGTGCTGATGTACCTGGATGATGAAGCAGTGTCCTTCCTCCTGAGTCTTATAAATAGAATTTGGAGAGATTCGTCCACTCCTGCTTCTTGGCGGGGGGCTGTTGTCCTACCGTTTCACAAGCCAGGTATTGCAGGTCACCATCTTGGTTTGCGTGATAGGTTGCCTTCACTGATTATGGAATTTTTCCGTATTGGTGCCACCTTGTTTCCCTCATATCCTCAAGAGGAGGGAGTGCCTCAAACTAGTGTCCTTAGTGTCACCGTCTTTGCTAAAGTTCAGGAAGATTTTGTTGGCTCTGTTCCGGAGGGAGTGTCTGCCTCGCCGTATCCTCGCTATCCACATCCGTTTGGGTACAGGGTGAAGGCTGCCATGGGGGATGTGGATGTTCCAAAATTTCTTGTTTGTCCTGTGCGTGTACCAAGGATGGCTCCCTGGCTCCTCTCAGGGGTGCAACCGTGTGTTTACTTTCCTGAGAGAGGGGCCTTTCTTTCCTCACAGGCGGCTCTTTGCTATTTTTTTAGAACATGCTTCCTCTCACAGTGTCTCGATTCTCGTATGTACTGATGGATTGAAATCCCGTGAGGGGACAGGCTTGGGTGTTATATTTCCCGATTTCATTCGTGGTAGGAGTCTTCCCCATATCGTATCTACTTTTATCGCAGAACTTACTGCTATTTTACTCGCAGTCAAATTGATATTTAGCTTCCCTGCTGTTTGTTATACAGTTTTTAGCGACTCTGCCGATCTCCATTTTGTGTTTTCCCGTCCAATCCTCTTTTGTTGTCTACAGTGTTTTAAAATGGCTGAGCTTGCTAGGGACTGCTTTGTGGTTTTGTACCATTGTGGGCAATGAGCATGCTGACGCTCTGGCAAAGGCTGCTGCCTCTCGCCCATCCTCACCTCTCCCCTGCCTCGCTCAGTGATATTCATCTAACTACTCACTGTTTGCTCCCACTGGCAGAGTAGGTGGGATGCGGTGGGGGCCAACAAAATGTGTGATATTTGTGGGTAAACGGGCCCCTTCATTTGCCGAGGTTTGAATGCATGTGGGAGACGGCTTTATGCTGGCTCCGAATGGGCCATTCCTGGTTCTCTCATTGATTTTTAATGGAGGACTCTCCCCCTACTTTCTGTGTGGAATGCTTCGTCCCCCTGACTCTTCGGCTTTCGCTGATGGTGTCTACTGTTGGGGAATTGCGCCATCGTTACCTCTCTGAGCACCGGGTAGGAGAGGGATTGTAGTCTTCTGTTGGTACTTGGAGAGGATGCTTGTTGTGGTGGAGGGGGAAACCTTTGCTTGGTGTAGGCAGCTGCACTACCGTGTAAAATTTAGTATACAGTGGTTTTAGTGTTCTTAGTGTTTTAGTGTTTTTCTTGTTTTAATTATGAATTGTATTTTGTGTGTGTGTGTGTGTGTGTGTGTGTGTGTGTGTGTGTGTGTGTGTGTGTGTGTTTCATCTTTTCGAGTGCTTTTATTCTCGTTGTCGTCCGGCGGCATATGACCCTGGTTGTTGTATCGCCAGATTTTATTGTATATACTTATTCAGTTCAATTTACCCTACCTACTCTTCTCAACCTACACTAGCCTACCTCAGCCTACCCTACCCTACCCTGCCATTGCCGACCCAACTCTACCCTACTTTAACCTACCCTCCCCTGTACAGCCCTTTCACCACTACATTACTTTTCCTGTTTTCTTCTCTCTACCTTCGGATGATTTTCTTCACCTCTACAGTAGAGAGAAATTTCGAACTGGAAGGGTTAAATACTGCCATCATCAACCCCATCTCTATCAGGGGATCTCCTAAGCTGAATAAAATCATGCGGTCAGCTAGGACAATGTAAATAAGTTGTTCTCGGCTTGAAAGATTAAATGATTCTGTCCCGTCATCCTAAGAGGGTTTTCTGAAGCTGTAGGATATCGTCAGAAGCTAACAAAGAGTAAAAGTGACATCCGCAAACCGAGAGCTCTGCGTCCAGCACTCCGCGGTTCAAGTCCCAGAGGTGGACAGATGTTTTGACGTGTAGACGTTACCAGGGCGTAGCTTGGTGGCCTACCCTTTAATATTCTGGACTTATGGTGGTCTAGCCTCGTGCCCCTGCGCTCCACCACATAAAAAATAAAATAAAAAGGAAAGCCAAGGGTCATGAATGAACTAAAGGACTGAACTAAGCGGGGAAGAACAAAAATCGTAGAGAAGATCGCCCCAAATCTGATGAGACAGTGTAGTATAACTGAGTGAAATAGGCGTTGGCTATGACGGAACTATTATGATTTGTGATTATAATATGGAGTCCTAACACCCTGTCCAAACCGACCCAATCCTACCTCACCCTGCAAAAACCGACCTAATCCTACTCCACCCTGCCAAAACCGACCAAATCCTACCCCACTCTGCCAAAACCGACCAAATTCTAACCCACGCTGCCAAAACCAACCAAAACCTATTCTATACTCTGTCATAACCGACACAATCCTACCTCACCCTGACAAAACTGACCCAGTCCTACCCCACCCTGCCAAAACCGACCCAACCTTACCCGACCCTGCCAAAGCCGATCCAACCCTACCCCACCCTGCCAAAACCGACCCAACCTTACCCCACCCTGCCCAAAAAAACTCAATCCTACCCCACCCGGCCAAAACCGACCCAACGCTACCCCACCCTGCCAAAACCGACCCATTCCTACCACACCCTGCCATAACCGACCCAGTCCTACCCCACCCTGCCAAAACCGGCCCAATCCTACGCCGTCCTGCCAAAACTAACCCAACCTTACCCCACCCGGCCATAACCAACCCAACGCTACCCCACCCTGCCACAACCGTCCCATCCCTACCCTACCTTAACCAAACCAGTCTTATCTAACTCACTGTCCACATTAACACTTTTTTCCATTTTCATCTTTCTTCCTCCAGACGATTTTCTTCAACTCTGGAGAGAAATTTCGTACTGGAGGGGTTAGATCGAGTCACCATCAACCCCTTCACTACGAGGGGATCTCCTAAGCTGAATAAAATCGTCCGGTTACCTAGAACAAAGTAACTAAGTCATTCTCTGTCTGAAGGGGTTATTGTGTCTGGCCCATCATCCCGAGAGGGTTTCTTTAAGCTCCAGGAAATCGTCTAAAGGTAGCAAAGTGTAAACATGACGTCAGCACTTGTTCTAGGCGCCACAGATCGAGTCCGGAGGTGAACACAGGTTTTTATATCATATAGACGTTTTATATTTTATATTTTGCAACTTTCAGAGGCATTTACTCAGCTTTAGGAGTCTTATGGATAGGCTCAATCAAACGTATCGAACCTCCCATGTTAGAAAAAATAGCTTGCAGAAATGCGTCCTCGTACTGAAGGGGCGGAATGGACAGATCGAGTGACTAAGATATTGAATTATGTATATGACTGATTTTGTTGTTATTTCTATTATTATTATTAATATTATTATTATTATTATTATTTCAGGCAAATGTCCCAGGCTTCTAGACTGGCTGACTAGCGACTATTATTAAGTCTCCCGTGGCTCCGTGCTCCTTCCACTCAAGAGCCTGCACTTCACGCATTCCACGCACAAGATGGCGCCACCGCTGCATTCCTGCGAAGACGAGAGGTCAAGAGGACGACACTTGCTTTTTGTTTGTTTGTTTATTGTAATTGCTTAAAGTTGTGATCCCTCCAACTTGAATGCTCTGTTGTAACTATAGATAACTAGAATACGATGCTAGTCACGAAGAAGGGCTATGAAAAGATACAGAGCTCGTAGTACTGGCTGGATGAATCACTCTTGCGTGATAATCAAAGACGGTGAATAAAACCCACACTTGTAGACGAAGAATATAATTACCAAACAGTTTCGGTGGACACTGCCACCATCTTCAGTGGTCAAGATAGTGAGAGGGAGTGACATACTGGGTATACAAGGGTTCCTTTTTATGCGTGTGTGTGTGTGTGTGAAAGGGTAGGGTAAAGGTGAGGTGGGGTGGGGTAGATTGTATGCAAGGGATTAAGCGGATTGGCAAGGGCGATTTTGGGGGGGGACATTACCGGACAGGTCAGGTGTAATTCCTATCTGACCTTACCTGTGTCGTAGCAGGAAGAGACATGTCCCTTCCTGCTACGACACAGGTAAGGTCAGATAGGAATTACACCTGACTTGTCCGATAATGTCCCCCCAAAAACCGCCCTTGGGTTAATCCCCGCTTACAATCTACCCCACCCCACCTCACCTTTACCCCACCCTTTCACACACACACACACACGCATAAAAAGGAACCCTTGTATACCCAGTATATGTCACTCCCTCTCACTATCTTGACCACTGAAGATGGTGGCAGTGTCCACCGAAACTGTTTGGTAATTATATTCTTCGTCTACAAGTGTGGGTTTTATTCACCGGCTCGTAGTATTTTTTTCTTTTACTAAGATACATGAAATAAGCTGCAAAAATACGAAAATACGAGCTTACTTAATGTAAATGAATTATAGTACGTTCAAGATGGAGGGAAGGCATTTTGTATTTTGTTTGTGATGTTATAGTGTCTCTCAGGATCCTAGGATCCTCTCTCGGCTGAACCAAATTGTCTGGCGTCAGCTGGAACATGATGCTAGAGTTATGTCGGTCGTGAGGGGGTTAATGGTGACGGTATTGACACTGTCAGGGTCCTATGACTCACTCAGTCGAATAAAATCGTCTGAGTCAGCTGAAATGGGGTACTAGAGTTGTCCCAAGCACCAGAGGGTTAAGAATCTTAACCCTCTGGTGCTTGGGACAACTCTAGTATTCCATTCCAGCTGACAGACGATTTTGTTCGGCTGAGTGAGTCATAGGAGCCTGACAGTTACTACACTGTCACCATTAACCCCCACATGACCGGCATAACTCTGGTATATCATGTTCCAGCTGACGCCAGACAATTTGGTTCAGCCGAGTGGGTCTGGGGCCTGGGGGGCACTAAATGAATATATCCAAAAAATATTAAAGGGGGGGCTATATCAATTTTGCCACAGGAGGTATACCAAAATTGGACTTTTTAATAAAACCCCCTCCTCTCTCACTCCCTGTGTTTTGTATATGTCCCTCTCTGTCGGGTGTCTGCTGTCTGCCTGTGGTGTGTCTGTCCCTCCCTCTGTGTGTGTGTATGTGGTGTGTCTACTGTGTGAAGGTGGCTGTGTACGTGTCTTGTGTGTGTATGTGGTGTGTCTACTGTGTGAAGGTGGCTGTGTACGTGTCTTGTGTGTGTGGTGTGTCTACTGTGTGAAGGTGGCTGTGTACGTGTCTTGTGTGTGTATGTGGTGTGTCTACTGTGTGAAGGTGGCTGTGTACGTGTCTTGTGTGTCTACTGTGTGAAGGTGGCTGTGTACGTGTCTTGTGTGTGTGTATGTGTGTGCGTCTTGATGTGTGTATGTATGTAGTAGTGTGTGTAAGTGTCTTTGTGTGTGTGAGCTGAAGTGTAAGTATGGGGCCTTGTGGTTTTAAGGAAAGCCTGCTACGCAAACTTCCCTCAGCCACATTTTAAAGAAACCTCTATCACACCGGGACTTGAACCCGGGTCCTCCTGATCAGCAGGCCAGCACCATGCTGACCATGCCACCGCGGCCCCACAAGGGTAGCGGCTAAAACTTCTACTGTATTTTATTTCTTTACATGTTACAAAAAATGAGAAATTGAACAACATGCACAGACTAAACTAAATTGTCATGTACCTATTAATGTCGCTTTAGGAGGAGATATCTCGAAATTTCCTGAGCTACTTGGAATACCTAAGCCTGCAGTTTAATGCTAATCATGAACAAGTGCTATGCAAAGAATATAGAGCAGTTGCTACTTATATAAAGGGAGAAAGTAAAAACTGGAACTTAACTGCTAACCAACGGCAGGACTTAAACGATTAACCATATATTACATAAACTTAACACATTGAGTGACACAGAAACTAAACATATGATACAAATTCTTTAATGAAACTTATAATGAGAGTACAAATGACAAAATATACACTGCACAGGAAGACAGTACAGTACTCAGTGCTCATACCTTGAGAATGAAAGCCTATCTGTTGTACCGATTTATAAACGGAAGAGATGAATCGCTAAATTTGATCCACAGTAAAAAAGAATAATAATAATAATAATAATAATAATGAACACATAAAACAATAAAGACAAACCATATAGACTACATGTCCACCCTAAACTGACAAAAACCTGGCATCTCTCCACCTTGAATGCTGAGCTGTTTCTAGAGATAAAGACTAGCTTATCATGCAAATCACAATGAAAATCTATGGGGAGGATGCAAAACCATAATACTGTCTTATTCTGCCACTTAGATACAGGAACTAAGCAGCAGAAGGACTAAAATTTGTCAAGGTGAGCCAACTACAATGACACAGATGAAGTCTGAGATTATATAATGTGTAATCATGAACTGATTGCATCATTCAGTAAAGATTACAAAAGGAAAAGCTATCAAATCTGAAAGTGTAAGTACTATACAAGATATGATTAACCTTGTACATCCATATTCTGAGATATGCTTCCTATATCATAGCCTACACACAAATTCATCCCCCCTCAACAGTAATGGTATATTCCTGCTGTCTCCTGACTTCCAATCAACTTATGAAACCTCTCTCCTAATTACAGTACAGTAATATGTTAATGAAGGCTGCTAGTAATTACCTTCAGTATGATAATTCTTATTTAAAGGTAGCAGCAATGGCTAATGAAGGATGTAAGGTATGCAGTCCTTCCAGTTCAATATACTATATCTCCAATCAGGCTTTATCCAGTGTCTCTCCTACACATGTTAATACCTTCAGTCTTCACTAGTTTAACTCACAGAGCAGGGATTTTTTTTTTTTTCATGCCATCTCATGATTATATTTAGCTTTGTATAGACTTCTGGAAGTGTAGGGGTTAGGCACAGCCTCACTGAACTCCTGCAATAGCAGAGACTTTGCATAAGTTGAATAAAATTGCCTTCTGGCACTATGAATAAACTGAAAAGGGCATCACCGGGATTGCAAGAGTTAAAGGGACTCGCGGAGTTTATATCCCCGATGTAAACAAACTACCCATTAGTTTTTACACACATCCCCTCATTTTTTCCAGCCAATTAACCTACTATGCCTGCCCATGTACAGGATCACATTCGACCTTAAAACCTAAACAAATGGTGTGAATATCAGGGGATTTAAGTAGCACTGCTTACTCGAGTTTAAAGGGACATCTTGGTCACCTGGAGATACACACCGCCGTATATCATCCTTATAGCTAATAATTACAACTTACATCAGCCGACTACACCTCTCGATAATGACAGCAAACACTGATAAACACATAGGCATAAGAATTACCATAATAAGAAGTAGACTAACACCATAAAGAATAAAATCTTCACTCATCTCCAGCATCTCTCAACGTTGCTCCTATAATGCACCAGTGACGTCACACTTCAAATTAAACATTTACTTATTAACAAAGAGAACATAGAGGATGGAAGTAATGCGAGTATAAGTGGCTGGGGAATGGCTGGGAGAAGGAGAGAGGTGAGAAGACAGGAAGAAATCAGTAGGATAGAAGTTGTGGAAGCAATGAAGAAAGTTAAATCGGGGAAAGCCCCAGGAATTGATGGAGTGTGTGGTGAAATGCTGAAGCATGGGGGAGAGATAGTAGTAGAATGAATGTGGAAGATGTGCAGATTGGCCTGGGAGGAAGGTAGAGTCCCAGAGGATTGGAAGTCAGGTATAATTATTCCCTTGTACAAAGGAAAAGGGGAAAAAGAAGTGTGTGGTAATCATAGGGGCATCTGTCTTCTTAGTATAATAGGAAAAGTGTATGGTAGGATACTTATTGACATAGTTAGAGAAAGAACAGAGAAATTAGTTGGAGAAGAACAGGGAGGCTTTAGGAAGGGAAGAGGTTGTGTAGATCAGATATTCATTCTTAGATCTTTAGTGGAAAAGTTTCTAGAGAAGGGAAAGAAGTTGTATGCGGCTTTCATGGATTTGGAGAAAGCATATGACAGGGTGGATAGACAAGGATTGTGGAAAGTGATAAGAATATATGGAGTAGATGGGAAGTTGTTGAATGCTATGAAGAGTATGTACAATGGTGCAAAGGCTGTAGTGCGTGTGGATGGTGAACTAAGTGAATTTTTCTCTTTGAAGGTTGGGTTGAAACAGGGATGTGTCATGTCTCCATGGTTGTTCAATCTGTACATGGATGGGGTAATAAAAAAGGTACAAGGTAGGGTATTGGATGTTGGAGTGGCCCTGGTGAGAGAGGGTAGTGTTTGGAAACTCCCTGTACTGTTGTTTGCAGATGATACTGTGTTGTTGAGTGAAGACGAAGGGGAGCTGCAAGGCTTGGTGGATGAGTTTGGGAGAGTGTGTAAGAAACGGAATCTAAAGGTGAATGTAGCGAAAAGTAAAGTGATGGTCTTTGAGAGAGGTGAAGTCAGTGAATGGACAGCGAGGTTGGATGGTGAGGAATTGGAAAATGTGAGTACGTTTAAGTACTTGGGTAGTGTGATGAGTAAGGATGGAGGTTTGGAGGGTGAAGTGCTTGAAAGGGTACAACAGGGAAGAAAGGTTGCTGGTTCTTTGAAAGCAGTGATAAGAAACAGGGAAGTGAGCATGGAAGTGAAAAAGTTACTACATGACAGTATTGTGATACCAACTCTAACGTACGGAAGTGAAGCTTGGACGTTGTTGGAAGGACACAAGTCAAGAGTGAGAGCAGTGGAAATGAGTTATTTAAGAGGAGCCTGTGGAGTCACATGGAGAGACAGGCTGACGAATGAGGATATAAAGGAGTGTTGTGGTGTGGATGTGGATGTGATAGGAAGCGTTATGAGGAACACACTGAGGTGGTTTGGCCATGTGGAGAGGATGGAGGGTGAAAGACTGACGAAGAGAGTGTATGTGAGTGAGGTGGAGGGGGGAAGAGGGAGGGGGAGGCCGAGGATGAGATGGAGGGATGGGGTGGAGAGGTATATGAGAGAGGGGGGTGTGAGTTGGGAGCAGGGCAGTGAAATGGTGGGGGACAGGGCGACTTGGAGGCGATTTGTTTGTGGCCACCCCAAACGGGATTGAGGCGTCTGGCAATAGATAGATAGATAGACTTATTAAATTTTAAGAAGAAAATTTCGTGAATATATTATCAGTCTTTTAAACATTAACTTTCGTGCAAACTGAATAGAGAGGTAAGTAAAATGTTTCTTGTTAAATTAAAGATAACCCCATGAATCAGTGGCATCATCATCTCTCTCGAAATTCCATACAGAGTACCAGAGTAGGATCACTGTTTACTGTCCTGCCGATATATCTCTACAGTTTTACAAGGGGATTTAAAAATAAACGGCCTGGTGGTGGTGGCAGGGGATAAAATTTTGCGATACCAGTCTCTAATCTGCTGCCATTCCCTACAGAACCTGAGCATAATAGACGAGAAATTAGCCCAGGTTGATGCAGCAATTCTTAACTCAAAATTGCCCCAAGAACAACTTTCTGAAGTTTGTCAAACATTTCATGCAACACCCTGTATGGGAAATTTGGATAAAATATTGGTGATATAATTCCCTAACTGTGTGCCATTCCCAACAGAATCTGAGCAGTCTAATGAGTCCACGCTTTGAAGGTTGGGTTGAAACAGGGATGTGTCATGTCTCCATGGTTGTTCAATCTGTACATGGATGGGGTAATAAAAGAGGTACAAGGTAGGGTAGTGGATGTTGGAGTGGCCCTGGTGAGAGAGGGTAGTGTTTGGAAACTCCCTGTACTGTTGTTTGCAAATGATACTGTGTTGTTGAGTGAAGACGAAGGAGAGCTGCAAGGCTTGGTGGATGAGTTTGGGAGAGTGTGTAAGAAACGGAATCTAAAGGTGACTGTAGGGAAGAGTACAGTGATGGTCTTTGAGAGAGGTGAAGTCAGTGAATGTACAGCGAGGTTGGATGGTGAGGATTTGGAAAATGTGAGTACTTTTAAGTACTTGGGTACTGTGATGAGTAAGGATGGAGGTTTGGAGCGTGAAGTGCTTGAAAGGGTACAGCAGGGAAGAAAGGTTGCTGGTTCCTTGAAAGCAGTGATAAGAAACAGGGAAGTGAGCATGGAAGTGAAAAAGTTATTACATGACAGTATTGTGATACCAACTCTAACGTATGCAAGTGAAGCTTGGACGTTGTTGAAGGAGACACAAGTCAAGAGTGAAGGAGCAGTGGAAATGAGAGTTATTTAAGAGGAGCACCTGTGGAGTCACATAGGAGGAGACAGGCTGACAGAATGAGGATATAAAGGAGCGTTGTGGTGTGGATGTGGATGTGATAGGGAAGCGTGTTAGGAGAACACACTGAGGTTGGTTTGGCCATGTGGAGACGATGGAGAGTGAAAGACTGACGTAGAAGAGAATGTATGTGAGTGAGGTGGAGGGGGGAAGAAGGAGGGGAGGCCGAGGATGAGATGGAGGAATGGGGTGGAGAGGTATATGAGAGAGGGGGTGTAGAGGTGGGAGCAGGCCAGTGAAGATGGCGGGGGACAGGGACGACTTGGAGGCGATTTGTTTCATGGCCACCCCAAACGGGATTACAGGCGTCTGCCAATAGATGGAGATAGATAGAAGATTAAATAACTAAAGCTAACACTGATTTGAACTAATACACATCTGGTCCACAGGTCGTGCTGGAGTCTGCTGCCTTGACGCTGCTTCCTTGCCCACACTGGTCATGTACCCTGCTGAAGTTTGGTCTGCCCTGCCGTGAGAAGCCTGACGGTGGTGTGGTGTCTTCCCCCTACTCCTGAGATGCCTGGTGGTGTGGTGGTGGTGGTGGTGGTGGTGGTGGTGGTGGTGGTGACGGCGGCGGCGGCACGGCAGGAATTGTCGTGTCTTCCCCCAGCTTGGTGAGATTACTTGCTGCTGCTGCTGGTGATCTGCCCTGACCTGCCGAGAGGAAAGCCATGGGTGGTTGATGGTGCTTGATCTGCCTTGCAAGTCCAGGATGTTCTGTGGACAAATGCTACTTTTTGGAATGCATATTTTATATTGCTGTCTCTGTTTAATGTATATTTTGTACTGAAGTATTTAATAATGAAAACTTAAATTTTTCTGTCTTGGTTTCATTACCTTTTTAACTGTGGCTTTGACTTAATATAGGTGATAAGTATATTGCGCTCTGCAGTCTTGTGTGTTGTGGGGACGGCTTTTGCTGATGAGCCGTTAAGACATTCTGATCGCTTCACCAAATTACTGCTCAGCCTTGTGATCAGTTGAGACATAAAAGATTATACAATACACATGATATACAGCTATAAGCATAAAAAAGGTTATGGGAATTCTCCACCATGCTATCAGTGGACCTAAATTAAAGCCTATATTATAATGCTAAGCCTGAAGAGGGTTATGGGGAAGTAGATAATGATGCAGTGGATAGACACTGCAGTAATGTTCACACTGAGCCACGTTGCCCGCAACACACAAGAACTGGAGTGGCGTAATATACGGGACCACCTCGTGCGTCACGAGAGGCCGTAAGTGTGTGCTGACTCCACAAACTTGCCACCAATGCCCCCGTCATAACTATTATTGTGTCTTGTAGGAAGCCACAAAGAAGAAAACAGGCCACAGAATACCTCACTCCTCCTTGTCTCTTGTTCCTCCTACACAAACATACTACGCCTTTCACTTCTAACTTGGCACAGAGTTTTATTTAAAGCATACACAGAATATCAAATGCATGATCAGTAGCAGAAGTAGACAATGCTACAGCCCTTACATTCTTTCCACAGCACTCATTCGTGACTAGCATCATATCTTCTAGTGATAACTTTATCGCTACTACTCGGCAAACCGTATGGAAACTATAAGCTATCTGTCTATCCATCTATCTTTAGCCAGACGACTTAATCCCTGTAAGGGGTGGCTCACAAACAAGTCTGCCTCTATATGCCACCCTGTCCCCACGTCATTATGCATCACTCCCCCTAATTTCCACACCCTCTCTCACATACATCCCAACTCCATCCTCCACTTATAAGTAATACATTAAAACAATAGCAAGCGTGAATTACTGCCGCACAAGCTGAGCCGTAATCATATCCAACACAAACACAGAAGGAGCTTTAAAGAACAGAAAACAATACCTTGATAGCAGAAGACACTGAGACCACAAGTACTGACAGCCTACACCAAGAAACACAATCTAATTTCAGTCAGAGACCAAGTGAATATGAGAGGCACACAGTTCATCACTTCAGCTCAAGGATCTGCGTCCCACCTTTGTAACCTTATGTTGCATCATCCATACTCCACAAACAAAATCGAACAACCGCCCATGACACTACACAGAGATATCTTTGCAACATATCCCCTCCTCCACCCGACTCTACACTTCCCAGACACATTCACAAACTCACCAAACACCCCAGCCAGCCAAAACTTTCCTGCCAAACACATACATAAACACACAGACACCCCAGCCGGCCAAAACTTTCTATACCAAACACATACACAAACACAGTTTTAGCCAGCTAAAACTTTAAACACACAGACACCCCAGCCAGCCAAAACTTTCTACCAAACAGCATCCTTCATGTGCCACCACCAGACATACACCCTTCAGACACTACCGAACCCAGAAGAATTTACGAGTACACCAACCCCTCCCTGCTACAATACTAACACAAAATATAACACACATACAATCCCGATCATACTGCCAAAGTGGCACCCCCACACCACAGCACTGTCACTTCCCTGCACCACACCACCACAACACAGACAAGTCCCTTCTGCATATCATAACACATACAGGGTTCACATCCAGAGGAGCCTAAGTTGCAACAAGAACAACAACAACAACTCAGTATGCCGAGTTAAGTGAAACGAGTATAGTTACGAAAGGAAAATTATTTCAAGTTATTTTGTAAGCGCTTCGGGTACACAATTTTAGGTACAAGGCCACGAGTGGAACGAACTGCATACCGAGGGTGTAACAATACTACGGCGCAACTTGGGGGCTTTATACCACCTTTCCTTCATTGATTTATTAGTTCAAACTGAGCGAGCGTAGAGAGCAAGCAAACATGGCGAGAACACTGTAAGACGATGGTATAATAGGTTGGCAGAGAAATGCGCTAAGGGAACTGCGTTGTCTAAGGAAACTATTAAAGCCACAACAGATCTACATGGACATCATTAGAAACCTAGTAAAGAAAATAATAGGAGTTACTGCATGAGGGACTTTTTCTCAAAATTTGCCGCGCCAGTCTCTTGATAAAAGGAAAATAAACGTACCAAACTGAGCACTACAGAACCGGAGTTATTTTAGTTTTTAAAACTACTGCTGATCTGTTCAGACAGCTGGAGAAAGCTTATGAAGAAGCAATTGATACCAAAGTTAAATAGACGCATGGTCAGTGTAGCTTGAGTTTCATGCTCACTCCGCCCCCTGTAGGTACAATATGGCGTGGAGGTGGAGAATGACGTATATAAATGAAGCCAAGGCATAAATATATATTGTGTGAAAGCATACTGTGGATGGCTTGGTGAAAATTACTCGAGCCAGCAAAGCGTTCACGTGTACGGCATGAAACAGAGTGTATTTGTATGAAGGCAAACCTAGAAGTCGGGAGGTGTGGAGAATTACTGGTGTTTTAGGGCTGGAATTATTATTGTGATTCTGATAGTGTAAATGCGTATAGGAATTGTATGAAATATACGTCCAAACAAGCTGCGAGTTTCTGTGAACGAAGTGTGGTGTGTGCTAAAAAATAAGCGCTTTTATACCTCATACTCTCAGGGAGAAGCTGACTCGCACAACACACACACTACATAACTCCTCAATCTTCAAATCCCTGGTTCAACTCGACCAACACCCCTGGAGGAAGTTGATTTCTGCAAATTTTGTTGATATATATATAATAATCTGTTACCATTACCTCTCGCTTTCAGACAAATATTGTTTTCTCCTACAGATTACACTTATGAAAGAAAGTAAGTCTCTTTTGTGGTAACTATGAGAAGAGTTGTGTTTATGTGTAGTAGGTTATAACAATAGGAAACTTGTCCATGGAAGATGTAACAGTCTAACAGATAGGGGGAAAAAAGTTGGTAGCATGGTCTTCAGGCAGGTGTGCAGGGAAAAAACGATGCGCAAGAAGTTGGTGGCGATCGGAAGAGTAACTTCACTTTGTCAACGTATTGATACTCGAAAACTATTAGACTTATCCAGTTTTATATTTTAACCATTATCGTAGTACACCACTAAGTTACCACGTAAGATCAATACTGAGAATGTAAGCCTTTTGGTAGCGTTTTGGGGGTAAAAGGCGAGAGAAATATTTTTGTTCCTACGGTTGTTGTGTAACAGGCGCTAGGAGTAATAACATCATTTTATTAAAGCCCAGTTACTCGAAAACTATTGATTAGACTTATCAGATTTTCTATTTACAACCATCATCAGCATACCACTTCATGAATTCGCTACGTAAGATCGTACCAGCAAATGTAAGCCTTTACTGGTAGCGTTTATCAGGCGAGAGTATCCAGCTACCATTTTGTTCTAGTCATTCTCTTATTCGTGACAAGCGCTCGGAGTAATATCATCATTTATCGGCTTCAGTTACTCGAAAACTATTAGCACTCTTCTATCTATTTCTGTTATTCATGTTTCCTCTTCACATGACCAAACCACTCGAAGTATTTCTCTACGCTATAATCAATACTCAGGAATGTAAGCTCTTTGGTAGCGTTTTGGGGGTAAATCCCACTCATGGTGCCCTTCCTTTTTTTTTCCTCTTCGCGTTTGTTATCAGTGACAAGCGCTCCCATACTAACCTCACTCTAATCTTCCATACAGTGCCCTTACTAAAACTATTGCACTTATCATTCTCTTATTCCCTGACTATCAACCATGATCTATACCAATTCTAAATTCTACGTATGATCAATCCAAATGTGGGCTTCCAACAATATGTACGTTTTGTGCGAGAAAAGGACGGTGGAGGTGATAATCTGTCTCTTCAAGCGGCTATTTACCATTGATTAACGCTCAGTAATACTCTCACTTTGTCGGCCACTGACTGCAGAAAACTCATTGTGCATTCTGTAATCGATTTCACGTTGAACCTCTTGATCACCTAAGTGGCAGTAACATTCTGGCTATGTACATCAATACATCTTCCTATGATCACTACTTTATGATAAGGAATTCGTTCCCCGATGTACGGTGGCGGAACATTGCGTACGCCGTGCGCTCATTCACGGAATTACAATCACTTGGACGGAGTGCCTAAGGTACTTTCGATTTACTGGAACTATGAGGCGTATGGGGTCTCCTGTTCTCTTTGAGATGGAAAAAGTTGGTGTGTGTGTGGGCATATTACTGGAGTGTAATAAAAACATAAGGTGTATGGGGAAAATTTAGCTATCAGACTTAAGTGACATTTTGGTTTCCACTGTGAAAATGGACCTGTTCAGTTTTGACTGGTTGGTATCCATGCATCATATCTCAACCGGATTTGTGGTTCGTTAGAAAGCTGATGAAATTCTCTATAAAATCTTATTAGTGAGAATCTTTTCCAAAGGATGGACATTCAAACTTGGATGCCCTTAAAACGTGAAAAACAGTGTGGGGGTACGCTCGACCCATGCTTCCAGAATAACTCTTTTTGCTGGTGTTTTCCATGGTATGGCGTGTGTGTGGGTCCTGTTTATCAGATAGAACTAAACATCGAGCTTACCTTGAAAATCATTTGATGGTGACATACATGAATTTTTGGGTGGCGAAAATAAAGGCAAGAAATGTGTTTCATTCGTCAAATTTTGGATGCCTTAGAACTCCAGTATCGGTCGTATAAAATCGTGAGCCAGAAAACTTAGTGAAACTTATCAAAAAGTGCGAGAGGGTTAACATCAAGTGAGATGGATGACCTTTGGATGGATAGTGGGAATCGTGGATGCATGGACCGAGGTAGAGTTCCTGCTGTTTCGTCTGTACACACACTGCCGACACACACACACACATCAATATCATCATCATCATAATCACACACACACACACATCATCGTAGTTGTCGTCCTCATTCCTACACACAGTCACTACATCATCAGAGGTGACTCATCATCATGAATTCGTCGCCGTCATTCTCATTATCATCGTCATCACCATTCATCCTCGTCCTCCTCTACGTAGTCTCCTCATCATCATCATCATCATTTTCATCATCATACCTTCTCATCATCGCCAGGAGCAACAGCGTCAAACCAATCATCACAATCCCTGTTAAAGAGTGACTACATAGTTCCATCACCGTCATTTCACCATTTATTCAAGACGGTCATCCCAACTGCTGTCATCATCATGTACAATCACCATAATCCTCTGTATCCTTAAAATTAAAACAAGTTGGTTGAGTTTCAATTTCATCACTTTAAATCAGCAGCATCACAAATATCATCATTATCAACATCATATCATCCACTTCCTATCATCGATACATCAGCCTGTGACACACTGCTGCAGGATAAGGACCCCTGTTCAATCTATGGGATGTAAAATTGCAATATTGCGTAAATTTTGTAATTGTGATAGGTAAAAGGTCCTATATTCTTGGCCTAATATTTACACGAAGATAAAACTATGGAAATGATGCAAAGCTGTATATTTGTCCAAATTTGACCATAACTATGGTATCATCAGCTGCAAGATACACATACACGAACATAACGTCGGCACACACACACACACACACACACACACACACATGCCCAGTCACCAAAACATTTGTGTGTGTGTAAACGAAAAGGGAAAGCGATGATGTGACTCAGCCAGTGACTTGAACATCATCGTCGTCGTCGTCATCATCGTCGTGTGTCGTCTTCATCTTCGTGTGTCGTGTCATCATCATCATCATCTTCCTCGTCGTGTGTGTCATCATCATCGTCAGCAGCATGTGTGTGTGTGTGTAAAAGATGTAGTAACAGAGTGTGTGTGTGTGTGTGTGTGTGTGTGTGTGTGTGTGCATGCGCTTCAGGACAAAATTTGTAGAATTTGTACGGAAAGTTACATCATCGTCCCATCATCATGTCATCATCATCAATGACATCATCATCATCATAACTGTCATCATCCCAACCTGTTTCATCGAGTATATAGTTTCATCATAATCATCATCAACACAATAATCCCAGCTTATCTGGCTCACACGAGTTTCAACTGGTCTGAGATCATCAGTATCATCATCATCGGTATCATCATCATCATCACATATTCAGCCCCTTGTCTCATCAGAATTACGTCTCAGTAGCCTCAGAGGTTAGATCCTCATGCTATCGCTGTCAGTAGCGATATCTATAATCATCAGCATCATGTATCATCATCATTATCATCATCAGCCTGTCACACAACTTGCGGGATAAGGACCCCTCTCACCTGTCTTCCACTAAGATGCTTTCGTTGTGACATAGGGTTCCGTAGCGACACCTACCAAGTGGATCTGCGAAAGTATCATCTCTATCTTTGTTCCCTGTTTGCTCTATCCTCTCACTCATCTCTGGTCGGGCCCATTTAGTTACGCTGGCTGTCCATGTGTTACCCGTTCTGTGGAAGACGTGACCTAAGGACCTGCTGTGTGGACTAGCATTCAGCTGTAAACAAGAGTGAGACAAATATAGAGTGTTGCAGCATCACTGTCTCTATTAACTCTCATGATCATAAAGGTCTCTTTACCAGCCCTACCCAAAAATAAATTTGTGTGTGTGTGACAAGTGTGTGTGTGTGTGTGTGTGTGTGTGGTGCGAGGGTGCCATATAGAGCTGTAAGTTTAATTTTAATTGAACCTACCGGATACCATCACAGCTGCAAAAAACGACTATCCTTTCCTCTGGTAAAATGAACACCACCACAGATATATGTACGTGTGTGTGTGTGTGTGTGTGTGTGTGTGTGTGTGTGTGTGTGTGTGTGTGTGTGGGTGTGTGTGTGTGTGTGTGTGTGGGGTGTGTGTGTGTGTGTGTGTGTGTGTGTGTGTGTGTGTGTGTGTGTGTGTGTGGGTGGACACATTTGCAAGTGTGGAGGGTGGGGGTGGGGGTGAATGGTTTACTGTGCATGTGTGTGTGTGTGTGTGTGTGTGTGTGTGTGTGTGTGTGTGTGTGTGTGTGTGTGTGTGTGTGTGTGTATGTGTGTGAAATTGGATGTTTATCGATGATTTACATTCAGGTCCCAAACTGTACTGTGTGTGTGTGTGTGTGTGTGTGTGTGTAGGCAAACCTAGTCCACCAGTCTGATCGGTGGAGAATCAACAGGACGACACTCACACTGCTATTTCAATTGGTGTGAGACACCAACATTGAGTGTGTGTACAAGGCAGAGTGTGTGTGAATGTGCACACTGGTTGTGACGTGGGTGGGTTTGGCACACGGTCATGTGTGTGTAAACTGGATGACAGGTGGGTTTGGATGTGTTGTGTGTATTTGGGTGGTGGGTGCAGGGGGTGGTATACCTTGGTTTGAATACTGGAATGTAGGGGGTATAATTAATGATGTCAGACCTATTATGATTTGATGTGGTTGCAGTGTGTGATGTGTGTGTGTGTAATAGTGTGTGTGTGTGTGTGCAGCCAGTGTGTGATTAATGGTAAATCACTCCCACAAGAGACACCACAGTTTACATGCACAAAGTTTTCTAGTACCACCAACTACTGTTAGAGAATATTGTGTGTGTGTGTGTGTGTGTGTGTATTACAAAGCGTGTGTGTGCTAATGGTTGGCACGTGTCTTGTAAACCTTAATATAAACATGCTACTAAAGTTAGGGCACAAATATAATGTAGTATGATATCGTCGGGTGGGTAGAGGTACACAGCTCATAATAACGACGTATTCTTCCCCCTTTGTTTTATCGGGTCTCATAAGTATTATAGACAAACTGTCTCTATTCGTCTGTCTTAACTGCCTGTAAGGGTCCGCAATTCACAAACAACTCCTCAATCATGACAAAATCCCCAACTTCCTAGAAAATAATCCGTGAACAATTAGTGGAATGATTTTTTCCGCCTTGCCCACATCCATATTTTCGTCCTCATTTGTTTACTTCCACATTATGGAGTCAGATTTTCCACAAAACGTGCAGCGCTACTGGACTTCTTCATTGGCACTCCCTGACTTACATGTTCTAGTATTAACATTGCTACCCAGTATTCAAGTTGGATCAGAAATTGTACGTCTAGTAGCTTTACAGAATGAAGTCAAACAGCATACTTCCCTGGTGGGTGTCAGTGGGAAATCCTTAGTGTCCTAATGTAGTCACCTTAATGGCTTGGAAAATATCCGAGCAAATCTAACCACCAGGGAAGTGATGCAATAGCAACACAACACCCTCGTGCCTCATAATCAGTCATACGGCCACTATCAATAAACACCTGTGGTTCTGTATTTCAACTTCACTAACCAAGACGAGAATCATCAATATCATCTTTATCATCATTAATATCATCATCATCATCATCATCATCAATATCATCTTTATCATCATTAATATCATCATCATCATCATCATCAATATCATCTTTATCATCGTTAATATCATCATCATCATCATCATCATCATCGAGCCCTGACATTACCACTAGGAGTGAATGCTGTCTCTGTTAACTCTCATGATCATACAGGGTCTCTTTACCAGCGAGCTATCCAAAAAATAAATTCCCTGTGTGTGTGTGTGTGTGTGTGTGTGTGTGTGTGTGTGTGTGTGTGTGTGCCTGCTGTGTGTGTGTGTGGTGACCAGAGGTGCCTGTGTGAAGATACCATGGCAAGCCTCGACACCATCACAGATGCGGGAGCTTCACCAGCAAGTTCCCTGTGGTACTAGTGGTGTGTGTGTGTGTGTGTGTGTGTGGTGGGATGGATGTCTTGTAGTGTAATGTGGTATAGGGAGGTTGTGGGGGTAGTGTGCTATGATAGGGGTTTGCTGTGTGTGTGTGTGTGTGTGTGTGTGTGTGTGTGTGTGTGTGTGTGTGTGTGTGTGTGTGTATGTTGGTGTGGAGATGGATGTTTTGTGTGTAGATTTTGGTGGGTGGGTGTGTATGGTTTGATAAGTGTGTGTGTGTGTGTGTGTGTGTGTGTGTGTGTGTGTGTGTGTGTGTGTGTGTGTGTGTGTGTGTGTGTGTGTGTGGTGTGTTTGTAATGTATGTGGATGTGTTTTATGTGGTGTGGTGGGGTGGTGGGGGATGTATGGTTTGATGTGGTTGGTGTGTGCGTGTGTGTGTGTGTGTGTGTGTGTGTGTGTACGGTTGGATGTGGGATTATTTGTGTGTGTGTGTGAGTGTGTGTGTGAAGAGTGGGCTGTGTTGTCTGTGTGTGAGGGTAGGTGGAGTGTCTAGTTTGATGTGGTTACAGTGTGTGTGTGTGTGTGTGTGTGTGTGTGTGTGTGTGTGTGTGTGTGTGTGTGTGTGTGTGTGGTATCTGTGTTGTGTACGTGTGATCTGTGTGCTCATGTAATGTGAGTGACTGGTATGGTGTAGTGTGTATCAGCGCTTGTGTGTATCATTGTATGGGGGTGTAATAATCAGGATTCTTGTGTGGTGTAATGATTGAATGTGAATGGTGAATTAGTATGTAATTAGTAGTGCCTGTGTGTAAGCCATTGATGTCTGTATCAGTGCTCAACTGTGTACAACACCTCTCATCCGAAAATGGTGTAGTGTATTAGCAGAAGGTCAGGGCCGGCTAGAGCTACTGTGATAAAATGCTTGATAATCATGTGCTGTATCCTTAAAATAAAAAAAAGGGATATGTGCGTGCTTAATTATTCCAGTGTGAGCGTTCTATATTACATCGCAGCCTACAATATATGTATTACTGTCACGTGGTCAAAGTTCATCCACTTTCTAACGAGTACATAAAGAGACGCATGTTCAGTGACGTGCAGTGAAAGTGCTTGCGTACTGAGTCACAGTGCGTGTTTAGTGCGTGCGTGTAATAGGCTTATTCAGAATATGTGCGTAAAGTGTGTCGTAACTCTATGTGCGTAAAGGTCCTAAATTCCTGGTTCCTAATAGTGTTACCCTTGAAATAAAACTTGAATGTGCGTGGAAATAATTCTGCCATTTAATATGTGTATCATGGTATATCACCAAGATAATACAACACGAAACTGTCTGCATGTTTGTGCACACACACACACACACACACACACACACACACACATTTAATGATGATGATGATGATGATGATGATAATGACGATCACACACACACATGCTCAGTCACCAAAACATTTGAGGTTATGTTCAGAACAGATAGATGATGATGATGATGACTCAGCCAGTGATTTAGAATGATCATCGTAGTCGTCGTCATCATCGTCGTTGGTCGTCTTCATCTTCGTTGATGATGATGATTTTCATCTAGTTCTTTTTAATCCGAAAACTTTTGTCCTATCATCATTCGTACTCTGTCATCCCAACACTCAAAAAATGTGGACATATGTTATATCAGAGTCATTTATCAGTCTTATTTCACTGCTCTCATTGCGTCTTTGAATCAGACACTTGTTCGTGACTAGTCATAATATTCTATTGTTAGAATCCTAGCATGCGAGATGACATCATCGTCATCATAATGTCTGTCACCGGTGAAAATAATATCATCATGAGTATATAATGTGGATGGGATGGAGGATGAAGTAGAGAAGTATAATAGAGGGTTTCATCAACAGCCAAATAATACAGGCGACATGGAGGCGATTTGTTAATTGGTACTGGAGTTTAAGGCGTCTAGTTATAGTCATCATCATCATCATCAGTATCATCAGGTCATCATCATCATCGATCATATTACATCCCATTTCTGTTATTTTCGTACAGAGTGGTTTTAGATCCTACAACGCTATCGCCAGTGGCTGACCGTATAATATCCCCGTGTCCATCATTATCATCACCATTATCATGCCTGTGACAGCAAACCACTTGCAGCAAGAGGACCCCTACACACCATGCACCTACCCCCTAGGATGCCAGCAAGAAGTTTTTGTTGGTAGCTTGTTCTATACCAGCTCATGGATCTGCAGAGTATCATCTCATCTTGTTCCCTATGTGCACTTCCTGCTTCAGCAAGATACCTCTGGTCTGCCATTTAGTTACGCTGGCCGTCCATGCGTTACCTGTTCTGTGGAACACGTGAGTAAAATTGTGGACTGACTGTAAACAGGAGAGGACAAAATACGTGTTGCAGCATCACTACTATACCACTGTTCACCTAACTTGGCGTACAACATTGCAATCCGAAAATGTTGTGAGGCAGCCCAGAAACTTGCGTTGTGAAACTTTAACCCAACTAGAATGGTGCTAGTCACGAAGAAGTGCGTATGGAGAATGATGTCAGAGCTGTAACTTTAATTCTTTCTAGCTACATAGTTGAACTATGCACGTGAATTTATAAGTGTCTGAGAGCTGACTATCTCGGCCTTGGTAAAATGAAGGAACACCACCAATGATCATGACAACTCTAGTACTGTGGGTGTGTTGTGTGTGTGTGTGTGTGTGTGTGTGTGTGTGTGTGTGTGTGCGTGCTGTGGATTGTGTGTGTGGTGCGAGGTGCCTGTGGTTACCATAAGAGAAAACCTCCCGAGGGAACCATCACACCGTTACATACACACATTATCCCCACCAGCAAGTTACCATACTCTAGAGTACTGTGTGTGTGTGTGTGTGTGTGTATGTGTGTGTGTGTGTGTGCTGAGATTTGTAAGGATACTTCAGGACACTAGAATAACTTAGATACAATACTCTCTGTTTCCCATTGACCTAAAATCTGAATCGCATCTCTCCATCAGGTCCAGAATGCTGTAGGGTGGACATGTAACAAGGGCATGAACACCAAAATATGATGCTGGCACGAGAATCTATATGGACGACATATCAGAGCAACATACCATTGTCATTTCACTGGCACTAGATGCCAGAAATAAGTAAATTATTGCACACAAGGAAGGAATCATCATCATAACGTGTTAACCAGGAGAAGACCGGTATAGTTTCACGATGAAAAGGATGTTATGGTATACTGGATATAAAACTTCATCTGTGAATACTGGCCTATAAGGTATCATCATCTCAGCCATGCCTTTGAATGCTGAGCTGATAACAAGAACCTGACATTAGAGTATGATGCTAGTCACGAAAAAGTCAGCTGTTGGAGATAACCAGCCAAGAGACATCATCCACATCGTCTTCTTCTAGTATATCAACTGCTACACGATTTACAATATTGATTTCAGCCAGTCTCCACTAAGTCCTTTAACTATACATACAGCTTAATGGTCAGCACGTGTCTTGTAAATAATATATAGCTATATTTTTATGATATCGCCGGGTGGGTAGAGGTAGACTGTTCCACGACGTATTCTTCCTTAGCCTATTTATCTCTCTTTGCTTATTACGTTGCTCTAACCCTGAAGGGGTCCCTGTATAACAACACTTCAAGCTTCCTCCCAATCATGACAAAATCCCATTATTCCTACAAAACGTACAACAAGGATGTGCAATCGACGTCCGCCTAGCCCAAAAAATATATCGCTAAGGAATATTGTCATTTGTTTTTGCTACTATTATGGACTGATGTTTCCACAAAACGGCCACTGGCAACCTGGATCGACCTCACGGCCTTGGTACATACACATTTTCCCACCAGCAAGTTACGCGCATTGTAGTATTTACGTGTGTGTGTGTGTGTGTGTGTGTGTGTGTGTGTGTGTGTGTGTGTGTGTGTGTGTGTGTGTAAGTCATGCCTGTGTGTGCCTGCACCATGGTTAAAAATGCTCAGCAACACCCACGACACTTTTCTCCCTTAATTTTGTGTGTGTGTGTGTGTGTGTGTGTGATGCAACACGAGAACTCTTACACCCTTGATCTTTTCCAAAAACTGTCATACGGCCATCAGTTCTTAGCATATTATGCCAAGTAGCGACGCCAAAAGGTACCAAGTCGATAAAACTTGTTCAGCTACTTTCACAACCACTTAGATGGTACCCGAGATATATTCCCTCTCACTTGGGAGTCAGAGGGTTCAACTCTAGCTGATTTCACGTAGTTCAGTGGCAGAAAGTACAATGCTTGGCGATCCTATCCAACCTTGTCCTGGAGTATATTGTTTCTTCGCTGACCAGCATCATCTAATGGTGTTCATCTATTGCTACAACTCAGCATTCACGATCAGGACAGCTCGTTTTCTTTACCAGCCCTACCCAAAAATAACGTGTGTGTGTGTGTGTGTGTGTGTGTGTGTGTGTAGGGGCAACTTGCCTTGTGTGTGTAGTGCGAGGTGCTTGTGTGTTACACATGGTAACACACACACACACACACACACACACACACACACACACACACACACACACATATATTATGGTGGTGGTGTTCCTTCATTTGCCAAGGCCGAGATCGTCGTTTTTTTGCAGCTGATTTCCCGTAGTGCAGTGGTAAATTGGACAAATATACAGCTCTACATCATTTCCATACCACTTCTTCGTGACTAGCATCAATCTAGTGTTAACCCCTTGTCACAACACAAAATTTAAGAAAGAGATTGCAATTTTACGCCAAGTTAGATTGAACAGGGGTCCTTATCCTGCAGCGGTGTGTCACAGGCTGATGATGATGATAATAGGGTTGTCGGAGATGATATTGATGATGATGATAGTGATGCTGCTGATGATAGTGATGTTGAAACTCCTGAACCAACTAACTGGACCGAGATTATGGTGATTGTAATGATGATGAAGCAGTTGGGATAATAATGATGATGATGATGATGACGGTGATGGAACTTATGTAGTAACTCTTTAACAGGGTTGTGATGATTGCTGTGCTTGACGCTGTTGCTCCTGGCGATGATGATGATGATGATGATGATGATGATGATGATGACTACGACAACGATGATGATGGTGATGACGATGATGATGGTGACGGCGACGATCTTCATGTCTATGGCTGAGTCACCTCTTGTTTTTCGTTTCTCTTCAAATGTAGTTGGTGACTGTGTGTAGGAGAGAGAGAGAGAGAGAGAGAGAGAGAGAGAGAATGTGTGTGTGTGTGTGTGTGTGTGTGTGTGTGTGTGTGTGTGTGTGTGTGTGTGTGTGTGTGTGTGCTTGTGTGTATTTGCGTTCGTGCGTGCGTGTGTACAGTTGCGGACATATCAAACAGAAACACCTCGTCCACCAACGAGGTGGTGTAATGTTTTCCGCATCTAGTAACACTGATCGGTATGGAACTTCGTCAGGTTTCGTTCGGTCGCTAGGACGAACCGAACCCAGCGATCATTGCCGCTGTGCGCAGCTAATGGTGATGACATATTAGCAGTGTTCCGTCAGAAAATAGACTGATGACAGTAAGTTTTTTAATATTGTCACACAATACAACCTCTACATAACGGCAGTTATTATGAATGACACGCATTTCATGAGTGGCTTAGTTTCGAGTCATGAACCAATGCAACATTTAATAATTCATCA
>NW_027643655.1:0-45000 GCF_032717465.1 Coenobita brevimanus
GATCTTACCCTACCCTGCCATATCCGACCCAATCCTACCCCATCCTGTCAAAACCGACCCGATCTTACCCTACCCTACCAAGACCGACCCATTCCTACCCCACCCTGCCAAGACCGACCCGTCCCTTCCCCACCCTGCCAAGACCGACCCATCCCTACCCCACCCTGCCACAACCGACCCAATCATATCCCACCCTGCAAAAACCATCCAAGTCCTACCCCACCCTGCCAAAACTATCCCAGTCCTACCTCACCCTGCCAAAACCGACCCAACCCTACCCCACCCTGCCATAACCGACCCAACCCTACCCTGCCCTAACCAAACCAATCTTATCTAACTCATTTTTCACTCTAACACTTTCTTCAGTTTTCTTCATTCTTTCTCCAGACGATTTTCTTCAGCTCTGGAGAGGAAGTTTGAATTTGAGGGGTTAGATACAGCCAGCATCAACCCCTTCTCTGTCAGGGAATCTCCTAAGTTGAATAAAATCGTGCGGTCAGCTAGGACAAAGTAAATAAATCGTTCTTGGTCTGAAGGGTTAAATGATTCTGTCCCGTCATCCTAAGAGGGTTTTCTGAAGCTGTAGGATATCGTCAGAAGCTAGCAAAGAGTAAAAGTGACATCCGCAAACCGAGAGCTCTGCGTCCAGCGCTCCGCAGTTCAAGTCCCAGAGGTGGACAGATGTTTTGACGTGTAGACGTTACCAGGGCGTAGTTTGGTGGCCTACCCTTTAATATTCTGGACTAATGGTGGTCTAGCCTCGTGCCCCTGCGCTCCACCACATAAAAAAATAAAATAAAAAGGAAAGCCAAGGGTCATGAATGAACTAAAGGACTGAACTAAGCGGGGAAGAACAAAAATCGTAGAGAAGATCGCCCCAAATTTGATGAGACGGTGTAGTATAACTGAGTGAAATAGGCGTTGGATATGACGGAACTAAACGGCAGTTATACCCACCACTCTTCTGTACCCTACACTACCCTGATTCAGCCTACCCTACCCTACCCAGCCCACCACCACCCAGCCCTATCCTACCCTGCTATAACCTATCCTACCCTCCCCAACGCAACCATAACCTACCCATGCTTACCCTCGCCTGCCCTAATCGACCCACCTCTATTCAACCCTGCCATAACCGACCCATCCCTACCCTGCCTCGGCATAATCAGCCCAATCTAACCTCACTCTGTCAAAACCGACCCGATCCTACCTCACCCTGCCAAAACCAACCCTGTCCTACTCCACCCTGCCAAACCCGACCAACCCTTCCCCACCCTGCCAAAACTGACCCAATCCTACCCCACCCTGCCAAAACCGACCCAGTCCTACCCCACCCTGCCAAAACCGGCCCAATCCTACGCCGTCCTGCCAAAACTAACCCAACCTTACCCCACCCGGCCATAACCGACCCAACGCTACCCCACCCTGCCACAACCGTCCCATCCCTACCCTACCTTAACCAAACCAGTCTTATCTAACTCATCGTCCACATTAATACTTTTTTCCATTTTCACCTTCCTTCCTCCAGACGATTTTCTTCAACTCTGGAGAGAAATTTCGTACTGGAGGGGTTAGATACAGTCACCATCAACCCTTTCACTACGAGGGGATCTCCTAAGCTGAATAAAATCGTCCGGTTACCTAGAACAAAGTAACTAAGTCATTCTCTGTCTGAAGGGGTTATTGTGTCTGTCCCATCATCCCGAGAGGGTTTCTTTAAGCTCCAGGAAATCGTCTAAGGGTAGCAAAGTGTAAACATGACGTCAGCACCTATTCTAGGCGCCACAGATCGAGTCCCAGAGGTGAACAAAGGTTTTTATATCATATAGACGTTTTATATTTTATATTTTGCAACTTTCAGAGGCATTTACTCAGTTTTAGGAGTCTTATGGATAGGTTCAATCAAACGTATCGAACCTCCCATGTTAGAAAAAATAGCTTACAGAAATGCGTCCTCGTACTGAAGGGGCGGAATGGACAGATCGAGTGGCTAAGATATTGAATTATGTATATGACTGGTTTTGTTGTTATTTCTATTATTATTATTATTATTATTATTATTATTATTATTATTATTTCAGGCAAATGTCCCAGGCTTCTAGACTGGCTGACTAGCGAATATTAAGTCTCCCGTGGCTCCGTGCTCCTTCCACTCAAGAGCCTGCACTTCACGCATTCCACGCACAAGATGGCGCACCACTGCATTCCTGCGAAGACGAGAGGTCAAGAGGACGACACTTGTTTTTTGTTTGTTTGTTTACTGTAATTGCTTAAAGTTGTGATCCCTCCAACTTGAATGCTCAGTTGTAACTATAGATAACTAGAATACGATGCTAGTCACGAAGAAGGGCTATGAAAAGATACAGAGCTCGTAGTATTGGCTGGATGAATCACTCTTGCGTGATAATCAAAGACGGTGAATAAAACCCACACTTGTAGACGAAGAATATAATTACCAATCAGTTTCGGTGGACACTGCCACCATCTTCAGTGGTCAAGATAGTGAGAGGGAGTGACATACTGATTATACAAGGGTTCCTTTTTATGCCTGTGTGTGTGTGTGAAAGGGTGGGGTAAAGGTGAGGTGGGGTGGGGTAGATTGTAAGCGGGGATTAACCCAAGGGGGATTTTGGGGGGGACATTACCGGACAGGTCAGGTGTAATTCCTATCTAACCTTACCTGTGTCGTAGCAGGAAGGGTGGGGTAAAGGTGAGGTGGGGTGGGGTAGATTGTAAGCGGGGATTAACCCAAGGGGGATTTTGGGGGGGACATTACTGGACAGGTCAGGTGTAATTCCTATCTGACCTTACCTGTGTCGTAGCAGGAAGGGTGGGGTAAAGGTGAGGTGGGGTGGGGTAGATTGTAAGCGGGGATTAACCCAAGGGGGATTTTGGGGGGGACATTACCAGACAGGTCAGGTGTAATTCCTATCTGACCTTACCTGTGTCGTAGCAGGAATAAAAAGGAACCCTTGTATAATCAGTATGTCACTCCCTCTCACTATCTTGACCACTGAAGATGGTGGCAGTGTCCACCGAAACTGTTTGGTAATTATAGTCTTCGTCTACAAGTGTTGGTTTTATTCACCGGCTCGTATTATTTTTTTCTTTTAACTAAGATACATGAAATAAGCTGCAAAAATACGAAAATACGAGCTTACTTAATGTAAATGAATTATAGTACGTTCAGGATGGAGGGAAGGCATTTTGTATTTTGTTTGTGATGTTATAGTGCAGTGGTTCCCAACCTTTTTGGTCCTGTGGCCCCCCGAGAAAATTATGAGAAGCTCCATGGCCCCTATATAACTCAGATCGTATATTTATATATTTTTAATATTTGATATTGTGCAGAAAACGGTAATTACCCCAATATACTTAAGGCTAAACTAGCACAGTAAGGTATATTTCATACTTGATTTCTGTCAGGTTTTACCCAGACCAAATAACTTATAATATCTTATATTACCAATAAGGCCCATGGCCCCCCAGTCAATGTCCCATGGCCCCCTTTGGGGGCCATGGCTCCCAGGCTGGGAACCGCTGTTATAGTGTCTCTCAGGATCCTAGGATCCTGTCTCGGCTGAACCAAATTGTCTGGCGTCAGCTGGAACATGATGCTAGAGTTATGTCGGTCGTGAGGGGTTAATGGTGACGGTATTGACACTGTCAGGCTCCTTTGAATCACTCGGTCGAATAAAATAGTGAGAGTCAGCTGAAATGGGGTACGAGAGTTGTCCCAAGCACCAGAGGGTTAAGAATCTTAGTGAGAGGAGTGACATACTGACCATTCAAGGGTTCCTTTTTATGCGTGTGTGTGTGAAGGGTGGGGTAAAGGTGAGGTGGGGTGGGGTAGATTGTAAGCGGGGATTAACCGAAGGGGGATTTTGGGGGACATTACCGGACAGGTCAGGCGTAATTCCTATCTGACCTTACCTGTGTCGTAGCAGGAAGAGACATGTCCCTTCCTGCTACGACACAGGTAAGTCGGACAGGTCAGGTGTAATTCCTATCTGACCTTACCTGTGTCGTAGCAGGAAGAGACGTCCCTTCCTGCTACGACACAGGTAAGGTCAGATTGGAATTACTCCTGACCTGTCCGGTAGTCCCCCCCAAAATCCCCCTTGGGTTAATCCTCGCTTACAATCTACCCCACCCCACCTCACCTTTACCCCACCCTTCCACACACACAGGCATAAAAAGGAACCCTTGAATGGTCAGTATGTCACTCCCTCTCACTAAGATTCTTAACCCTCTGGTGCTTGGGACAACTCTAGTACCCCATTTCAGCTGACTCTGACGATTTTATTCGACTGAGTGAGTCATAGGAGCCTGACAGTGTCAATACTGTCACCATTAACCCCCTCACGACCGACATAACTCTAGCATCATGTTCCAGCTGACGCCAGACAATTTGGTTCAGCCGAGTGGGTCTGGGGCCTGGGGGGCACTAAATGAAAATATCCAAAAAATATTAAAGGGGGGGCTATATTAATTTTGCCACGGGAGGTATACCAAAATTGGACTTTTTAATAAAACCCCCTCCTCTCTCACTCCCTGTGTTTTGTATATACCCCTCTCTGTCTGCCTGTGGTGTGTCTGTCCCACCCTCTGTGTGTGTGTGTCTACTGTGTGAAGGTGGCTGTGTACGTGTCTTGTGTGTGTGTGTGTGTGGTGTGTCTACTGTGTGAAGGTGGCTGTGTACGTGTCTTGTGTGTGTGTGTGTGGTGTGTGAAGGTGGCTGTGTACGTGTCTTGTGTGTGTGTGTAGTGTGTCTACTGTGTGAAGGTGGCTGTGTACGTGTCTTGTGTGTGTGTGTGGTGTGTCTACTGTGTGAAGGTGGCTGTGTACGTGTCTTGTGTGTGTGTGTGTGTGTGTGTCGATGTGTGTATGTATGTAGTAGTGTGTGTGTCTTGACGTGTGTATGTATAGTAGTGTGTGTGTATGTATGTAGTGTGTGTGTAAGTGTCTTGGTGTGTGTGAGCTAAGTGTAAGTATGGGGCCTTGTGGTTTTAAGGAAAGCCTGCTACGCAAACTTCCCTCAGCCACATTTTAAAGAAACCTCTATCACACCGGGACTTGAACCCGGGTCCTCCTGATCAGCAGGCCAGCACCATGCTGACCATGCCACCGCGGCCCCACTAGTATATTGGCTAAAACTTCTACTGTATTTTATTTCTTTACATGTTACAAAAAATGGGAAATTGAACAACATGCACAGACTAAACTAAATTGTCATGTACCTATTAATGTCGCTTTAGGAGGAGATATCTCGAAATTCCCTGAGCTACTTGGAATACCTAAGCCTGCAGTTTAATGCTAATCATGAACAAGTGCTATGGAAAGAATATAGAGCAGTTGCTACTTATATAAAGGGAGAAAGTAAAAACTGCAACTTAGACTGCTATCCAACGGCAGGACTTAAACGATTAACCATATATTACATAAACTTAACACACTGAGTGACACAGAAACTAAACATATGATACAAATTCTTTAATGAAACTTATAATGAGAGTACAAATGACAAAATATACACTGCACAGGAAGACAGTACAGTACTCTGTGGTCATACCCTCTGTGAGATTGAAAGCCTATCTGTTGTACCGATTTATAAAGGGAAGAGATGAATCGCTAAATTTGATCCACAGTAAAAAATAATAATAATAATGAATACATAAAACAATAAAGACAAACCATATAGACTACATGTCCACCCTAAACTGACAAAAACCTGGCATCTCTCCACCTTGAATGCTGAGCTGTTTCTAGAGATAAAGACTAGATTATCATGCAGATCACAATGAAGATCTATGGGGAGGATGCAAAACCATAATACTGTCTTATTCTGCCACTTAGATACAGGAACTAAGCAGCAGAAGGACTAAAATTTGTCAAGGTGAGCCAACTACAATGACACATATGAAGCCTGAGATTATATAATGTGTAATCATGAACTGATTGCATCATTCAGTAAAGATTACAAAAGGAAAAGCTATCAAATCTGAAAGTGTAAGTACTATACAAGATATGATTAACCTTGTACATCCATATTCTGAGATATGCTTCCTATATCATAGCCTACACACAAATTCATCCCCCTCAACAGTAATGGTATATTCCTGCTGTCTCCTGACTTCCAATCAACTTATGAAACCTCTCTCCTAATTACAGTACAGTAATATGTTAATGAAGGCTGCTAGTAATTACCTTCAGTATGATAATTCTTATTTAAAGGTAGCAGCAATGGTTAATGAAGGATGTAAGGTATGCAGTCCTTCCAGTTCAATATACTATATCTCCAATCAGGCTTTATCCAGTGTCTCTCCTACACATGTTAATACCTTCAGTCTTCACTAGTTTAACTCACAGAGCAGGGATTTTTTTTTTCATGCCATCTCATGATTATATTTAGCTTTGTATAGACTTCTGGAAGTGTAGGGGTTAGGCACAGCCTCACTGAACTCCTGCAATAGCAGAGACTTTGCATAAGTTGAATAAAATTGCCTTCTGGCACTATGAATAAACTGAAAAAGGGCATCACAGGGATGGCAAGAGTTAAAGGGACTCGCGGAGTTTATATCCCCGATGTAAACAAACTACCCATTAGTTTTTACACACATCCCCTCATTTTTTCCAGCCAATTAACCTACTACGCCTGCCCATGTACAGGATCACATTCGACCTTAAAACCTAAACAGATGGTGTGAATATCAGGGGATTTAAGTAGCACTGCTTACTCGAGTTTAAAGGGACATCTTGGTCACCTGGAGATACACACCGCCGTATATCATCCTTATAGCTAATAATTACAACTTACATCAGCCGACTACACCTCTCGATAATGACAGCAAACACTGATAAACACATAGGCATAAGAATTACCATAATAAGAAGTAGACTAACACCGTAAAGAATAAAATCTTCACTCATCTCCAGCATCTCTCAACGTTGCTCCTATAATGCACCAGTGACGTCACACTTCAAATTAAACATTTACTTATTAACATAGAGAACATAGAGGATGGAAGTAATGCGAGTATAAGTGGCTGGGGAATGGCTGGGAGAAGGAGAGAGGTGAGAAGACAGGAAGAAATCAGTAGGATAGAAGTTGTGGAAGCAATGAAGAAAGTTAAATCGGGGAAAGCCCCAGGAATTGATGGAGTGTGTGGTGAAATGCTGAAGCATGGGGGAGAGATAGTAGTAGAATGGATGTGGAAGATGTGCAGATTGGCCTGGGAGGAAGGTAGAGTCTCAGAGGATTGGAAGTCAGGTATAATTATTCCCTTGTACAAAGGAAAAGGGGAAAAAGAAGTTTGTGGTAATCATAGAGGCATCTGTCTTCTTAGTATAATAGGAAAAGTGTATGGTAGGATACTTATTGACAGAGTTAGAGAAAGAACAGGGAAATTAGTTGGAGAAGAACAGGAAGGCTTTAGGAAGGGAAGAGGTTGTGTAGATCAGATATTCATTCTTAGATCTTTAGTGGAAAAGTTTCTAGAGAAGGGAAAGAAGTTGTATGCGGCTTTCATAGATTTGGAGAAAGCATATGACAGGGTGGATAGACAAGGATTGTGGAAAGTGATAAGAATATATGGAGTAGATGGGAAGTTGTTGAATGCTGTGAAGAGTATGTACAATGGTGCAAAGGCTGTAGTGCATGTGGATGGTGAACTAAGTGAATTTTTCTCTTTGAAGGTTGGGTTGAAACAGGGATGTGTCATGTCTCCATGGTTGTTCAATCTGTACATGGATGGGGTAATAAAAGAGGTACGAGGTAGGGTAGTGGATGTTGGAGTGGCCCTGGTGAGAAAGGGTAGTGTTTGGAAACTCCCTGTACTGTTGTTTGCAAATGATACTGTGTTGTTGAGTGAAGACGAAGGAGAGCTACAAGGATTGGTGGATGAGTTTGGGAGAGTGTGTAAGAAACGGAATCTAATGGTGAATGTAGGGAAGAGTAAAGTGATGGTCTGTGAGAGAGGTGAAGTCAGTGAATGTGCAGCGAGGTTGGATGGTGAGGAATTGGAAAATGTGAGTACGTTTAAGTACTTGGGTAGTGTGATGAGTAAGGATGGAGGTTTGGAGGGTGAAGTGCTTGAAAGGGTACAGCAGGGAAGAAAGGTTGCTGGTTCTTTGAAAGCAGTGATAAGAAACAGGGAAGTGAGCATGGAAGTGAAAAAGTTACTACATGACAGTATTGTGATACCAACTCTAACGTATGCAAGTGAAGCTTGGACGTTGTTGGAAGGACACAAGTCAAGAGTGAGAGCAGAAAAAATGAGTTATTTAATAGGAGCCTGTGGAGTCACATGGAGAGACAGGCTGACGAATGAGGATATAAAGGAGCGTTGTGGTGTGGATGTGGATGTGATAGGAAGCGTTAGGAGAACACACTGAGATGGTTTGGCCATGTGAAGAGGATGGAGGGTGAGAGACTGACGAAGAGAATGTATGTGAGTGAGGTGGAGGGGGGAAGAGGGAGGGGGAGGCCGAGGATGAGATGGAGGGATGGGGTGGAGAGGTATATGAGAGAGGGGGGTGTGAGTTGGGAGCAGGGCAGTGAAATGGCGGGGGACAGGGCGACTTGGAGGCGATTTGTTTGTGGCCACCCCAAACGGGACTGAGGCGTCTGGCAATAGATAGAGATAGATAGAAGATTAAATAACTAAAGCTAACACTGATTTGAACTAATACACATCTGGTCCACAGGTCATGCTGGAGTCTGCTGCCTTGACGCTGCTTCCTTGCCACACTGGTCATACCCTGCTGAAGTTTGGTCTGCCCTGCTGTGAGAAGCCTGACGGTGGTGTGGTGTCTTCCCCTACTCTGAGATGCCTGGTGGTGTGGTGGTGGTGGCGGCGGCGGCGGCGGCAGGGTGTCGTGTCTTCCCCAGCCGTGAGATTACTTGCTGCTGCTGCTGGTGATCTGCCCTGACCTGCCGAGAGAAGCCTGGTGGTGATGGTGTGATCTGCTTTGCAAGTCCAGGATGTTCTGTGGACAAATGCTACTTTTTTGAATGCATATTTTATATTGCTGTCTCTGTTAATGTATTTTGTACTGAAGTATTAATAATGAAAACTTAAATTTTCTGTCTTGTTTCATTACCTTTTTAACTGTGGCTTTGACTTAATATAGGTGATCAGTATATTGCGCTCTGCAGTCTTGTGTGTTGTGGGGACGGCTTTTGTGATGAGCTAAGACATTCTGATCGCTTCACCAAATTACTGCTCAGCCGTGTGATCAGTGGACATAAAAGATTATACAATACAATGATATACAGCTAAGCATAAAAAAGGTTATGGGAATTCTCCACCATGCAATCAATGGACCTATTATAAAGCTAAGCCTGAAGAGGGTTGTGGGACGTAGATAATGATGCAGGGTAGACACTGGTAATGTTCACTGAGCCGTGCCCGCAACACACAAGAACTGGGTGGCGTAATATATGGACCACCTTGTATAATGAGAGGCCGTAAGTGTGTGCTGACCCACAAAAATGCCCCGTCATAACTATTACTGTGTCTTGTAGGAAGCACAAAGAAAACAGGCCACAGAATACCTCCTTGTCTCTCGTTCCTCCTACACAAACATACACGCCTTTCACTTTAACTTGACACAGAGTTTCATTTAAAGCATATGAGAATGTCACGCAGATCAGTAGCAGAAACAGCCAATACTACAGCCCAACATCCTTTCCACGGCACTCATTCGTGACTACCATCAAATTCTAGTGATAACTATCGCTACTACTCGGCAAACCGTATGGAAACTATAAGCTATCTGTCTATCCATCTATCTATAGCCAGACGACTTAATCCCGTAAGAGGTGGCCACAAACAAGTCGCCTCTATGCCACCCTGTCCCCCGTCATTATGCATCACTCCCACTAATTCACACCCTCTATCATATACATCCCAACTCCATCCTCCACTTATAAGTAATTCATTAAAACAACCGTGAATTACTGCCGCACAAGCTGAGCCGTAATCATATCCAACACAAACACGAAGGAGCTTTAAAGAACAGAAAACAATACCTTGATAGCAGAAGACACTAAGACCACAAGTACTGACAGCCTACACCAAGAAACATAACTAATTTCAGTCAGAGACCAAGTGAATATGAGAGGCACACAGTTCATCACTTCAGCTCAAGATCCGTCCCACCTTTGTAACCTTATGTTGCATCATCCTCTCCACAAACAAAATCGAACAACCGCCCAACACTACACAGAGTATCTTTGCAACATATCCCCTCCTCCACCCGACTCTACACTTCCCAGACACATTCACAAACTCACAAACACCCCAGCCAGCCAAAACTTTCTGCCAAACACATACATAAACACACACACACCCCAGCCAGCCAAAACTTTCTATACCAAACACATACATAAACACACACACACCCCAGCCAGCCAAAACTTTCTATACCAAACGCATACATAAACACACAGACACCCCGGCCAGCCAAAACTTTCTATACCAAACACATACATAAACACAGACACCCCAGCCAGCCAAAACTTTCTACCAAACAGCATCCTTCATGTGCCACCACCAGCCATACACCCTTCAGACACTACCGAACCCAGAGACACGAGTACACCAACCTTCCCTGCTACAATACTAACACAAAATATAACACACATACAATCCCCTGTATTCATACTGCAAAGTGGCACCCCCACACCACAGCACACCCACTCACTTCCTGCACCACACTACCACAACACAGACAATCCTTCAACATAACACTGGGTTCACATCCAGAGGAGCCTAAGATGTAACAAGAACAACAACAACAACTCAGGCCAAGTAAGAGTGAAACGAGTATAGTTACGAAAGGAAAATTATTTCGAGTTATTTTGTAAGCGCTTCGGGTACATAGAGTTACAAGGCCGCAGGGAACGAACTGCATACCGAGGGTTATAATACTGTGGCGGCTTAGGGGGCTTTATACCACCTTTTCTTCAGTGATTTAATGTTCAAGCGAGCGAGCGTACAGAGCAAGCGAGCGAGAACACTATATCTATCTATCTATCTATCTATTGCCAGACGCCTCAATCCCGTTTGGGGTGGCCACAAACAAATCGCCTCCAAGTCGCCCTGTCCCCCGCCATTTCACTCCCCTGCTCCCAACTCACACCCCTCTCTCATATACCTCTCCACCCCATCTCTCCATCTCATCCTCGGCCTCCCCCTCCCTCTTTCCCCCTCCACCTCACTCACATACACTCTCTTCGTCAGTCTTTCACCCTCCATCCTCTCCACATGGCCAAACCACCTCAGTGTGTTCCTCATAACGCTTCCTATCACATCCACATCAACACCACAACGCTCCTTTATATGACATGGTATAATAGGGTGGCAGAGAAATGCGCCAAGACTGTGTTGTCTAGGGAACTATTAAAGCAACAACGGATCTATGGACATCATTAGAAACCTAGTAAAAAAAATAATAGGAGTTACTTGAGGGACTTTTCTCAAAATCTGCCGCGGCAGTTCTGATGAAAGGAAAATAAAAGTACCAACTGAGTACCAGAACCGAGTTATTCTAGAAGTTAAAAGCTACTGCAGATCTGTTCAGACAGCTGGAAAGCTTATAAAGAAGCAATTGGTACTACATAAGTTAAATAGACTTAGCTTTTAACATCAAGCAAGATGGATGGATGGATGGATGTGGAATCGTGGATGCTTGGACCGATGGTAGAGTTCCTGCTGTTTCGTCCTTCCACCTGCCGACAAAAATCATCAATATCCTCCTCCTCATCATCATCATCATAGCTGTCGTCGTCATTATCATCAGCATCATTATATACACCGTCATTCTCATTATTATTACCATTCTCATCATCATTATCATCATCAATATCATATTATCATCATCACCTACCTATCTATTTATCTATATCTGTTTATCTATAGCCAGACGCCTTAATCCCGTAAGGGGTGACCACAGGCAAATCGCCTTCATGATGTACTGGCCTCTACCATTTAGCTCAAGTATCCCAGTCATATGTTTCTTCTCTTTCCCTCCATCTCATCGTCGGTCTCCCCATCCCCCTCTATCCTTCCAGCTAACTCATGTGCACTCTTCTAGTCATTTTCTTATTCGCCATCCTCTCCACATGGCCAAACCACCTCGAAGTGTTTCTCATAATGCTTTCAGTCTCATCCACATCAGCATCACAACGCTCCTTCATCTGCCCATTTGTCTGTCTGTCTCTCTATGAGACTCCACATGCTCCTCTCAAGTAGCTCATTTCCACCGCTCTCACTCTTGACTTGTGTCCTTCCAGCAAGATCCAAGCTTCACTTCCATACTTTAAAGTGGGAATCACAGCATGCAGTGCCCTTTTTTTTCATACTTTCATCCTCAGTTCCCTCTTCCTAACCACTGCTTTTTAGAGAACAAGCAACCCTCCTTCCCTGATGTATCATTTCTGTCACTTCATCCTCTATTCTTCCATCCTTATTCATCACATTACATAAATACTTAAATGCACTCATATTCTTCCATTTCCTGGCTATGCAGCCTCACTGTGCATTCTGTAACCTCATACGTTGAGAGGTTAAAGCATCACCACCATCAGCATCAACATCATTATCACCATCAATATCATCACTATCAGCCTGTGACACACCACTGCATGATAAGGACCCTCTCACCTTTCTCCACTCTGATCCATTGATTGTTAACTTGTTCCGTCCTTGCTCGGTAGATCTGCATCATATGATCTCTCCATCTTGTCTCTTCTGTGAAAGACGTGACACGAGGTGTGTGTGTGGAGTTACCTGAAAACAATATCAGAATTACTAGATGCGGGAGCTTCAGGCCCCTTAGGTTAATCTCCTTGGTGTGGTATGGTGTCGTGGGGTGGTGGGGGGATTGTGTGGTGTGGTGTGGGGAGGATTGTGTGGTCAGGTGTGGTGTGATGTGGGAGGGTGGTTGTGTGTGGTGTGGTGTGTGAGGGTGATTTTCTGTGGTGTGGTGTGGTGTGGTGTAGGAGGAGGATTTTTTGTAGTTTGGTGTGGTGTGGGAGGGTGGTTTTGTGTGGTGTGGTGTGGGAGGGCGGTTATGGATGGTGTGGTGGGGGAGGAGGATTTTTTGTGGTGTGGTGTGGTGTGGGAAGGCGGTTATGTGTGGTGTTGTGTGGTAGGGGAGGAGGATTTTTGGTGGTGCGGTGTGGGAGGGTGATTTTGTGTGGTGCGGGAGTGTGATTTCGTGTCGTGTAGAGTGAGAGACTGGTATGGTGTGGTGTGATACGGTGTGGGAGGGTGGTATGGTATGGTGTGGTGTGAGAGGGTGATGGTGTGTGACAATGTGTGGAACGTAACTTGGCTTAACTATAATCTCTAAAGCCTATATGAGTACAACATCTCTCAACCGAAAATGGTTAGTGAGAAGCAGACGGTCAGGGCCGGTCCTAGAGCTACTGTGATAAAATGTAGAAAATCATGTGTTGTATCCTTAAAATAAAAAAGAATATGTGAGGTTAATTCTTACCTTTAAATAAAGACCAAAATATATGTATTACTTCACTCATATTCATCCACTTCCTAACGATACATAAAGAGACGTTGATCAGTGCATTATGGAACCCTGTGCTGTGATTTATGGGATGTAATAAGCTTTTCAGAATATTGCGTAAGTGTCTCGTAATTGTATAGGTAAAAGGTCCTATATTCTTGGCCTAATATTTACACTTGAAATAAAACTATGGAATGTGTGGAAATAATTCTGCCATTTGAATAACAATGGTATCATCAACCAAGATATACATACACGAACAGAAGCAAGCACATTCACACACACACACACACACACACACACACACACACACACACACACACACACACACACACACATGCCCAGTCACCAAAACACGAAGTTAAACAGAAAGGAATGGGAGAGGTGACTCAGCCAATGACTTGAAGATCGTCGTCATCATCATCGTCGTCGTCGTCATCGTCGTCGTCGTCTTCGTTGTCGTAATCATCACCATCATCATCTTCTTCGTTGTCATCATCATCATCATCATCGTCAGCAGCAGCAGCATGTCATCACCATCCCAACACTGTAAAAAATGTAGTACAGAAGTTATATCAATATCATCACCATTATCATCAAATACATCACTATCATATAACCATATTCTAGAGTTTGCATCAACATCATCATCAGCAGCAGCATCAACATCACCAGCAGCAACATCCGTCTTCATCATCATCATTATCAACATCAGCCTGTGACACACCACTGCAGGATAAGGACCCCTCTCACCTGTCTCCACTCCGATCCTTTGGTTGTTAACTCGTTCCGTCCCTGCTCGGTGGATCTGCGAGTATCATCTCTATCTTGTTCTCTGTGTGCCTCATCCTCTCACTCCGTCTCTGGTCTGCCATTTAGTTACGCTGGCTGTCCATGTGTTACCTGTTCTGTGGAAGACGTGACCTAAAGACTGCGTGTGGACTGACCTGTAAACAGGAGGACAAATATAAGTGTGTTGCAGCATCACTACTATACCCTGTTCACTCTAACTTGGCGTAAAATTGCAATCTCTTTCTTAAATTTTGCGTTGTGACAAGGGGTTAACACTAGAATGGTGTTAGTCACGAAGAAGTGGTATGGAAATGATGTAGAGCTGTAAGTTTAATTCTTTCACTGAACTACCGGAAATAAGCTGCAAAAAAACGACTATCTCGGCCTTGGTAAAATGAAGGAACACCACCACAATATACGCATACGTGTATGTGTGTGTGTGTGTGTGTGTGTGTGTGTGGTGCGAGGTGCCTGTGTGTTACCATGGTAGCCTCCCGACACCATCACAGTTACATACACACATTTCCCCACCAGCAAGTTCCATTAGAGAGTACTGTGTGTGTGTGTGTGTGTGTGTGTGTGTGTGTGTGTGTGTGTGTGTATGCGCTTCAGGACAAAATAACTTACATACAATATTTTTTTCCCATCACATTGTCCCTCTGAAATATGAATCGCACTTATCAGTTTACATTCAGGTCCCAAACTGTACTGTTGGGTGGACAGGGACAAGGGAGCAGGCAAACCTAGTCCACCAGTCTGATCGGCACGAGAATCAACAAGACGACACTCACACTGCTATTCCACTGGTGCTGAGACACCAACATTGAGGCGGTACAAGGCAGAGTTGCCGTGAATTGCACACTGGTTGTGACGTCATTATTGCACACGGTCTCGTTTAGTAACCAGGATGACAGAGGATGTATTGTTGGTATAACTACCATAAAATTTGGTATACTGTGAATACTGGAAGAGAGGGTATAATTAATGATGTCAGACCTATTATGATTCAAGTGTAAGGACGTTAAATGATTAAGAGAGTTAATAAGTCAGCAAATGTTGATTAATAACAAGACAGGAGACAAGGAAGTTTATCCACATCCAAGTTTTCTAGTATATCAACTATACACGATGTACAACATTGTTTCGGTATTTCTTTAATATTACAAAGCAAGTGTGGACTGCTAATGGTTGGCACGTGTCTTGTTAATAATATATATATATATTTTTTTATGATATCGCCGGGTGGGTAGAGGTAGACTGTTCCACGACGTATTCTTCCTTGTTTTAAATGACAGTATTATAGACAAACGCTACATATTCGTTGGTTTAAACGTGAAGGGTCTGAATAACAATACATGTTAGTTCCTCCCAATCATGACAAAATCCCACTTATTCCTACAAAATAAAATGAACGATTAGTGTGGAACGACGTCCGCCTGCCCACATCCATGCTCGTCGTTCATTTGTTATTCCACATTAGCAGACGATTTTCCACAAAACGGCAGCACTGGACTACAAGGCCTCCTCATCTCCCTCACACTAACATCCCCCTTGTCTCATCAGAATTACGTCTAGTAGCCTTATAGGTATTATTTCTTTGGGCCATGATACTTCCTGGCTGTCAGTGCGATATCCTTGTGTCCTAATGTAGTCACCTTAATGGCTAAAAACAGCAAATAGCCAACACTTGCCTCAGGGGAATGATGCAGCAGCAACACACACACACCCTCGTCCTTCCACTGTCATACGGCCACTAGCAAAAGTAGCCAAGTAGCGACGCCCACCAAGACGAGAAACATGTCCAGCTACTTTTACAACCACTAGATGGTTCCCGGGCCCTCTCATGGTAGGGGCAACTCTAGTATTTTATTCCAGGTACTGTTGGGCGATGACATTCAGCTGAGAGTGAGTCATACTACTATAAGAGTGTTAATGCTGTCTCTATTAACTCTCATGATCATACAGGTCTACCAGCCCTACCCAAAAATAAATTGTGTTTGTGTGTGTGTGTGTGTGTGTGTGTGTGTGTGTGTGTGTGTGTGAGTGTGGTGCGAGGTGCCTGTGTGTTACCATGGCAACCTCCCGACACCATCACAGTTACATAGACACATTTCCTCACCTGCAAGTTCCACTAGAGAGTACTATGTGTGTGTGTGTGTGTGTGTGTGTGTGTGTGTGTGTGTGTGTGTGTGTGTGTGTGTGTGTGTGTGTGTGTGAGTGGGTGGGTGAATGTGTTGTGTGTGGAGGGTGGGGGTGAATGGTTTGATGTGGTTGCTGTGTGTGTGTGTGTGTGTGTGTGTGTGTGTGTGTGTGTGTGTGTGGTGTTGTCTATGTGTACCAGGTGACCCTGTGTGTGTGTCCGGCAGGGACACTGCGTGTGGATGCATTGTAGAGCTCATAGTGAACCTGTTTGAATGAAGGTTTGGGTATGCATATCAGTAAATGTGCATATATATGCGTGTGTGTGTGTGTGTGTGTGTGTGTGTGTGTGTGTGTGTGTGTGTGTGTGTGTCCATATGAGTATTCATAAATGTGTGTGCATCAGTGTGTGTACTCATCAGTGTGTGCATCAGTGTGTGTACGTATCAGCGTCTGTGTGTATCAGTGTGTGCATACATTGCCGTGTGCGTGTATCAGTGTCTTAATGCATCAATGCGTGCGTGCATCCATGTGTGTGCATCGGTGTATTTGTGCCAGCGTGTGTGCGTGCATCACTGTGTACGTGCAGCAATGCCTGCATGAATCAGTATGTGTGTATTGAAACATATGTGGGTGCATCAATATATATGTACTACCATGTGCTTGCTTGCTTCCAGGAGCATAAACTTTGTAAATATAGGTAAATTAAGTGCGCCTTCGTGCATTCCCTGTATGTATGTATGTATGCATGTATATATGTGTGTGTGCAGGTGCGTACATGTGTGCACTTGGGTGTGCGTCTGAGTATATGTGTGTGTTTTGTGTTTGTGTGTGTTTTTTGAGCAGATGCATGTGTACGTGAATGCACTTACAGCAGATTTATGACTACAGAACTAAGCTTGTTTTTGCCAACACGTTCTCACCCTAAAATACAAGCCTCAGTAGTCACTTTATATTCAGGTTCTGATCTGTACTGCTGCGTGGACAGAGACAAGGGGGAAACAAACCATGTCCACCAATTTGATCGGCACGAGAATCCACAGGACGATACTCACTATTTCACTGGTGCTGAGACGCCAGAACTGAGATGCTGCTCGGCTCCCTTCCTTCACACACTGACCCCTTGTCTCATCAAACTTACGTGTATTACCTTTATTTTTTACTTGTCTTTGGCCTATGATACTTCCTGGCTGTCAGTAAGAAATCCTTGTGTCCTAATGTAATTACCTTAATGACTAAAAACAGCAAAATCCAACGCTTACCTCAGGAGACTGAGTCAACGCACCCTTACCTTCCCATCCCCTTTACTCACTAATACCTTCTTCGTCTCACCGACAAATACACTTGTTACCCATATTTTTTACATGTCTTTAGCTTATAACACTCCCTGGCTGCCACTAATATATCTTTGTGTCCCAGTATAATCCTCTGAATGGTTAATAACAGCAAATTCCAACACGTACCCACAAGAAAGCGCCGACGTTCCCTCTCCCTCTCGTCGTCCGGCGGCCACTGACTGACAGAGGCAAGCAGCGAGTCCTACCAAGCTTAGAATCTTTGCTTAGCTACTCTTATAGCCAAAAGATGGTATGGTGACCCTATCATGACAGGGATTACTCAAGTGTTCCATCCCAGCTAATCCTAGACGCTTTGATCCACCTGAGAGTAAAGCATAGGAAACAGAGAGTGATCGTACTGGCATAATTTACAATGTTATTATTGGAATATTCTCCCTTCCTTATATAGCTGAGGCCAGACGGTTTTATTCAGCTGAGAGTGGGTTGTAGGAGCCTTGTGTGTAAATGAGAGCACGTGTAAGGACGATAGCAATCAGAATCATCAATAAAGTACTGTATCATTACTAAAAATTTATATGCATTAGATATCTGTTACGTATAGCACAAATTGAAGGTGCAGATAAAAGCAGAGATATAAATTTGTGCTTTCTCTCTCTCTCTCGTTTTATCTTTCTCTTGCCACACCCTCTCCTCGTGTCTTCCCTTTAGCTGCCTCAGGTGGGCAAGGCCTGTCTCCAGCTTATAATGCTCGCACACTTCATGCTCCACTTATTGCATTCACTTTAATAATAATAATAATAATAATAATAATAATAATAATGATAAACACATCTTTCAACTTGTATTTTTTGGATTCCCTATCGGACGATAATTATAAATATAAGAAAACTCATGTTTCAGGGGAAAGTAAAGGAACTGAAGCATTAAATTTAGTTAACTTTCCTCCCCTCTTTCGTCCTCGTCAGTATAATATTTCTCGGTAAGAGAAAAAGAGCAGCGAATAAAAGCAAAAAGAACAGAGAATGAGATAAAGAGCAGGGACTGAAACAAAGCGCATAAAGGCAGAATGGGGCCAGAAAAAGTGAAAAAAACGAATAGCGAAAAAAAGAACACAGGGTAACAGTAATATAGGCTTAGATACGTAGTTCGGAGGCTGATGAGGACTATGAGAAGTGCTACAGTATAAGAAGACGAGACTACGTGGTTCAGAGGCTGATGAAGGCTATGAGACGACCATGAATGATTTGAGAGAGTTGTCATTGTATAATCAGACAGGACGTGTACAACTCCCAATATGGTGTGTGTAATCAGCAGAAAAAAGCCTTGCACGAGGGAGGTCGGAAGCTACAAACGTGCTATTGACCAATTACCAATAGGAGGAGTGTAATAGATAATAAACACCCTTGCACGAGAGGGAGGTAGGAGGCTTTAAAAACATACCATTGACAGATTACCAATAGGACGAGTTTAATAAACACCGATGTAAAACACACGAATAAACATCGATGCCTGACAGGTGGGGAGCTGTAAACATATACCAGTGATGTCCTAAGGGACCCTGGTGTCCCGTATGATGTCGTAAAACAGGAACCGATCTGCTATGATCTGGATAACTATAAAAATGAGATGGCCATTAAAGCTAATCGTACCTTTAAAAGATGTTTAAGGTACATTGAGGAAAGTCAAGAGGCCATGGAGAATCAACAGACATCGAGAGCAAAAGTAAAAGAGATTCGTACAGGAGATAGGGTTTATGTACGAAAGATTCCCAAGCCAGGAGAGCCTAAGAAACTTCAACCTCTATACGATGGACCTTTTAGAGTGAAAGAGAAAATTAGTGATGTGATAGTAAAACTGGTAGACATAAACACGGGGAGAGTCATGAAAGTCCACACAGACAGAGTCAGGCTTGCCCACGAAGATAATTTAGACGAGACAATGAGTGGTAATGTGCGGAGAGCATATCCCCTCCATGAGGATCCTCTACCGCCAGAGGAAGTGCAAAAAAAAAAAAAACTGAGAGATATTTTAGACGTAGAAAGAGCGGACGAAGGAAACGCCTCACAATTGCAGGAAACAGAGGAAAGTACTCAAAGCGTGCAGAGCTTGCACGAAGAGCAAGAAGAAGGTGCGGTGGCTGATTCGATTGATGATGCCGAAGGAGGAAGAAAAACCTATAGTTTAAGATCTACGGGACAGGTAACAGACTTACCTAATATTATGGATAGGCCTATAGAATACCTAAAATAAAAGTTGACCCTTTTTACAGGTCCTACTGACCGTGATCATCAGTGGACTTGGAAGTCAAGCATGGGAAGACCTACCAGTGAGAGCGGGACTTGCATTCACCGCACAACGTCAGGCCCACATAATGATAATAATAATAATGACGTAGGATACGGGTGTTAGGGTAAGGTGTTGTAGCCCTGGGGGGCTTGGGTAGGGGGATAAGGAAAGGGGAGGGGTGGAGGAAGGGGAGTATGGGGGGGTCAGGGTGAGGCAGGGGTGCTGGATATGAGGATGGCGGGTTATTACGTGGCTGCCGTGATCTTGATAATGGGTGTAGGGGTGGTTTAGAGTCTCAAGTGAATTGCAGGGTGTGAACTAAGTAGTTGATTAATAAAAGGGTCAGTAATAAATAAACTATTGGTGCTTAAGTGAACCCTCAGCGAAACACGAACATGTTCCGCCCTTGCCATGACGCGAGACTGGTGTGCATTGGTACCCTGTGAGGTAACTAGACAGCGAGGCGCCGCGGAGCTGGGCGGCTTACGTCTACACCCCACCCGTAACATTTGGTAACTGAGGCGGTGATCGTTGATTCGTTGGTGTGGCAGCGAGATGCAGATGATCTTGGTAGACGGCCCGGCGCCATGGCTAACCGAAGCAGATGTACACTCCACCACACCAAGAGCGACACTGAGGGTCGCTGACTGGGCATGGGGGTTTTAAATGGGTTGAGGCAGACAGGTAGACGCCGCATTGGGGGCGGGGCTTGCAATAAAGAAAATTCCCACAAAATGTAGGGGACCCTTATGTAACTTTGACGAATCTTTATACCGTCCATTGTCGTTTCGTTTTTATTTTCTCTCTCTCTCTCTCTCTCTTGTTCTTACGTTGCCTCATGTTAAAAGGTCCTTTTATTTCTTAATGGCGGTGGTCTAATATAAATTTCCATGTGGCTCTATATGTGGACACTCAGTGCATTGTGTTTTCCAGTCTTTCCAGCTAATCTACAGTTTATCACATCTTTCCTGGCTTATTTCCCTGCGATATCTATACTGCATTCGGATTCTACACTAAGTTATTGGCTGCTTAATCAGTTGCTTTGTACTGTGACCGTTTCGTATCGTTTATAAAAGCTCCAATAAGATTGCATGCGTCGGCCTTGGTCACATGATGGCTCTCCACGTCAGTTAACAATGATGTGCGTATCTGAGGATTAACAAAGCTTTAGTTTCACTCTGTATGTGAGAAAAAAAGGCAGAGAAAATATCAACAGTACCCCCATTAGTCTAATACCACAGCCTTCTCCCACTCGCCTCTGTCTACGTTTTTTTCCTTTAACCATTCTTTTCCCCAAATGGAGAGTTGTGGCAGACTACTGTATTCCATAAACTAGCATGTTATTCGCTCTACGTACAGAGTATTATGCGAAAATCTTGCATGTCACTGGCCACGAGATTTTGAAGTGATGTAGGAGCTGGGAACTCTCTATCTTGATGTGTGGTGGTGTGGGGCGGGATATGGTGACACACTGCAGTAAAGAAATGCCACATAGCTCTCTGTTGGCTACTCCTGTTACTGGCCGTTCGTCATCCATGTGAAAGGAATAATATCTTAGTTAACCGTCACTGCCACTGATTTATCGTATTAAATAAAGTCGTCTTGAGATAGTAAGAATAAACTAAAAAGGTATGATCCAGGATTCACTGGGGTAATCATATCACAACCAGGGTCTTCTATGCCATATTCTACTGTATGTGACTTTGGAGACATTGTGAGGTGTGGATATGTGGACGTGCAACAATGTGCAGGTGTGCGTGTGCGTGCGTGCGTGTGTGTGTGTGTGTGTGTGTGTGTGTGTGTATGGAGATATGGTTATATCTAAGGTGGATCTGCAGGACTCTGTGGGACTGTTTGGCCTTATGTACGGCTTGGATAGGTAGTTCGTAGGCTGATGAGGACTATGAGGAGTGCAAGTATAAGCAGACGAGACTACTTGGTTCAGAGGCTGATGAAGGCTATGAGAAGACCATGAATGATTTGAGAGAGTTGTCATTGTATAATCAGACAGGACGTGTGCGACTCCCTTTATGGTGTGTGTAATCAGCAGTAAAATGCCTTGCACGAGGGAGGTCGGAAACTAAAAACATGCTCTTGACAAATTACGAATACGAGGGGTGTAATAGATAATAAACACCCTTGCACGAGAGGGAGGTAGGAGGCTTGAAAAACATACCATCGACAGATTACCATTATGACGAGTGTAATAGAAACCTGTGTAACAGACACGAGTAAACACCCATGCCTGAGAGGTGGGGAGCTGTAAACATATACCAGTAATGTTACCAATAGGAAGAGTTTAATAGACAGTAAACATCCTTACTTCAGAGGAGGCGGAAAGCTTTAGAAACATTCCGGTGAAATATTAACCTTCATATTAAGCGGAACACTGAGATATCTATTAACGCTTGCCATAAAAGACTGTACTTGAGTCTGTTATCTCGCAGCCACATACGAAAAGACATAAAACAAGGCATATCCAACGACTTTCAGTACAGCAACGTCTCTTCAAGCTTATTCTTACTTCAGACGACTTTATTCAACTTGGGCAAGATATCTGCTAATGAAACTTGGGCAGGATATCCGGTACACAAGGCTGTATCTACTGCCATCTTTCTAGTTCTAGTATTTTCCACGAAGCTCTTATACAATCGTCCAGACAGAGCTAAATAAACAAAAAACATATGCTATACTGAGGAAGAGGCAATCGTAACTATAAAGGGCGCTATTCTTAAGCAGTCCACCCTCAGTCACACAAGAAGTGAAACATACAAACACAAAGTTTCAGTCACACAAGGCACACACAAAATATATAAAATAGACGAAACACGAAGCGAGCACACACACACACAAATACACACACACACACACAAAACCACGTCCACCTCCTGTGATGTTTGACTTTGGAAGGACCGACCAACAAAAGACCGTAATGCATAAACCAATTTATATAGGCCTAGTCTCAACTAACCTATCCATATTTGCTCGAACTGAATCCTGCCTAACCTCGAATGACCTAATCCAACCTAAATTAACCCAACCTAATCTAACTTAACCTCAGCTAACCCAGTCTAATTGTATTTAACTTCACAATCTCACGTAACCTCCTCATACATAACCTAACCAATTCTGACGCAGCCTAACCGCATCTAACCCTACCTAATCCTACCCAGTCTCACTTAACCATACCATACCTGACCTAACCCAACCCAGTCAAGCCTAAAATGACCTAATCCAACCGAACCTAACCCAGCCTAACCCAACCAAATAAAACCCAACCCAAAACCTATAAAAACCGACGTATTCTAAAGCAATCTAACCTAATCCGTCTATATCTAGTCGAACTGAAGCCAACCCAACCAAAAATTACCTAATCAGACCAAACCCTGCCCAAAGTGACCTAACCTAACTTTCGGTCGCCCATGAAATCGCTTTATAAGAAATTATGCTCTCTGAAAGTCTACGGGTGTAACAGTCAAAGTTTCGCCTGTTCTGTGTACATAAGTTTGTGTGTTTGTGTGTGTGTTTATTTAGGAGTGTCTGAGATGTGTACTACAGGGAAAAATTTACACTTTCTCTCTCTCTCTCTCTCTCTCTCTCTCTCTCTCTCTCTCGTGTTAAAAAATTGGGTACACAATCGGCACGATGCGTCCTTCTAATGCAGTACTGACAAAAAACGAGAGAGAGAGAGAGAGAGAGAGAGAGAGCGAGAGAGAATCCTCCCCTAGATAATTAGGGCCAACTGCTAGTGTTGTGTTGAATGGAAGAGGCAGTACATAACAGCCCTCCCTCCCGCCCTCCTTCCTGCCTCCTCTCCAGAAATGACTCCCGTAGTGTCCAACGCTCTGTCAGATAGAGGAGACAATCAAGACAATCAACACAGCCTGATCTCCCTCCCTCCTTGTTGTCTTTTGTTTTTAAGGCCCTACTGTTTTTCGTATATTGTTTTTCTGGCCCAGTGGTGCTTTTTCCTGTACATTGCTTTGGTGTGTTTTGTAATGTGGCCTAAAACTTGAGTCCCTTCCACTTGGTACTCTGTCTGAGGTTTAAGTGACTGGATGTGTTTTGTTCCTATTTCTGTCTGCATCCTCGTACTCTCTCTCTCTCTCTCTCTCTCTCTCTCTCACACACACACACAAGGATAGGATACTTTTCTTAAGTGGGCGAATCGCGTGAGAACACAATACTTCAGCTAAAATTTGGTATCAATAAGTAAAACTCTTGCCCAGTATGGCTTGTAAAATTGCCCTGCTTTGAGGAACACCAAAGCATTGTCTCCTTTCCAGCTATTGAACTCTCTCTCTCTCTTTTCTATAGCCGAGAAACACCCAAAGCTTTTCCGCTAGACAAGAACAGAGCATCATTATTTTTTCTCTGCTCATCTGTTGTGGCGGTCATGGCATGTTGTGGCTTTCTTAAGGGTTATATCAAGACCTGCCACTTCAAGCAGACCCTCTTAACTAAATAAAATCGTCTGGAAATAGCTAGAATAATAAAATGTCAGGGAATAAGAGAGTTAATACTCAGACACTTTTTTCAGCTCTGGAAAGAAGTAAACACATGACACCATAGCCTAAGTACGGGTCACTGACCATAAAAGGGCACTGGGGTTGAGGTGTGTGTGTGTGTGTGTGTGTGTGTGTGTAATTCACCGGGTCGGTCAGGATCACTTGATGGTCGTGATCGTCAGCTTTTACCCTCCCGGAAGGGAGCTGAGAGCTCATAAGTCCGATCTAGGGGCAAGGCTGTGACCTTCACACACGCACACACCCGTTCCCTTGCTCGAGGGGGACAGTAACCACCCACTTCGTCAGTGAAACTTTTCGCAACCTGAGCGAGGCTTGAACTCCCGTCAACCAGTTGGCAAGCGAGAACGTTACCACTGCACCAGCGAGCGGTGTGTGTGTGTGTGTGTGTGTGTGTGTGTGTGTGTGTGTGTGTGTGTGTGTGTGTGTGTGTGTGTGAAAGTGTTGTTGTGTAACAGTACTATACAGCCAGACACAAAAACTTCACCCAATATTTCACCTCATCTCTTCTACTTTTTACTTCCCTCTGTTGCCTAATATTCCTAAGCTGGGAGAGGCTTCGTATGCTTCTCCCCCCAATCATTCCCTCTGATACAATACAGGAAAGTGACGGATATCCCCCCCACACACACCCTCTCTCTCTCTCTCTCTCTCTCTCTCTCTCTTTCTAAGTGTTAAGTGGGAGCAGCAGAATACCAGGCAGAACTTTTGTCTCTTAAGTGTACCTCGTTTCATTCACTGTCCTAGAATTCGAGGAGTGAGGGTGTGCGGTGTGGCTAACGTGGTACACAACCCTTTCACTACGAGTACTGTAATCTTATTCGTGCAATCTCCAGACGATTTTATCCAGCTTAAAGGGGATTTGTCCAACTGGAGGGGTTATATCTAGCCTTCATTAACCCCTTCGCCACTAAGGGTCTTTTCCAAGTTTAAAATCGTCTTGAGAGAGAGACAGACAGACAGACGGAGACAGAGGCAGACAGAGAGACAGAAATAGACAGACAGAATTAAAATAAAACTGTGTCATCTGACTGAAGGAGTTAACCAGTTTCTATGACCAACGCCAGACGATTTTATTCAGCCGAGGGACAATTTTTTTATTTTTTTAAGCATGGAAGAAGGAACTGCGGCTAAACGGTGGACAACTATCTCTTATAAACTTTTTCAATTCGGCGGGGTATTTTTTTATGCATTCGTGCTGGAGAGCAGATTTGACTAGTAACCAAGGAGACTCATTTCTATCTCTTAACTGAGGCCCACTGAATTTCACGCAACCACGACTTAGCATTCTCTTTGTGGGAGTGGTCTGGTTCCGTCAGATGAAAACAAACAGACTATAATAACAAGAATAAACTTAAAAAAAAGAATGGACATCACCGGGATTCAAGGCATTAACCCGGGAAGATTTCACTCAGTAGCGGGAAATTCGCACGTGTAGTAACAACGTGACTGAATCTGGCACCTCCCCGGACTCCCAGATACGATAGGATCACGTCTTTTCCGTTTTATTCTCGCTGGGCAGAAGAGAGCGAGGTGGAGGGGTGCTGTCAGGTGAACCCGTCTGACCTACGCTGAATACGTGGTTAGAAAGTCTCCATTAACCCCTTCTATATGCAAGCGTTTTTCAGTGTCGGTATATCGACCAGAAAGTCTCTATTAATCCCATCTATATGCAAACGTTATTCGGTATCTGTAAATTTGCTAGAAGGCCCCCATTAATCCTTTCTATATACAAACGTTTCTCGGCATCGGTATCTTCTTATCACCCACACGTTTTCATTCAGCTTAGACCAGGCCTCTTCTAATTTGTCTTCGAGTATTATAGTAAGATACCTGAATCTAGGAAAGGGTGGCTACAAATCTATCGTCTCCAGGTCATTCTATCCTTTGCCATCCCGCTTCCTTCTCTCCAGTTTACACCCCCCTCACTCATCTACCTCTCCACCCGACCCCTCCATCTCATCCTCGGTTTCTCCCACATCCCCTCCACCTTCACCCCACTCACATACTCTCCTAGTCAGTCTCGCATTCTCCATTCTCTCTAAAAACACCAGCACATCCACAGCGCCACCACAACGTTCCATATCTTCTTTTTTGTGCCACTCTGTCTGCAGTAGTGAAGGAAATAATGCTCAGACTGATGGGATTAAGGCCTGTATTCTCGTCGGTTAAGGTGGCTCCCTGACACCTTATCCATAGCGAATTATTTTCCATAGTGTGCCTTACTACTCTCCTGTATATTGCGCATATCTTTTAAACACCATCATGGAAGGCAAAAATAACAGGCAAGGAATTATTAATGAGATGCAAGCAAAAATAAACCGGTAAGGAAAAGGTGTTAGGGAGCTTACTTACCTGACGAGAATACGCGACTAAAAAGATTATTCCGAATCCCAACTGATGCCAAACTCGAGGATGGACAGACGAACCCCCTGACCGCGATATGTTCCCTCCGCTAAGTATAAGGGTATGATGTTTACCTCAGTGGAATACCTAGGTGAGTCCATGGCAGCGAGAAAAAGATACACACACACACACACACACACACACACACACACACACACACACACACACACACACACACACACACACACACACACTTAGGTCTGCTTGATCAACTCTCTGACCCTGGGGATGCCTTCTTCATTCCTTAATATTTTCTTCCAGTTTTATTCAACACAGGACAGACTTATAGAACAGGAAGAGATGACCCCTCCAGTACGACAGACCTTTCCTATGCTGAATAAAATCGTCTGGTAACAACAAGAATAAACAGGACGTCACCTGGATGCTGCAGCCAGGATTCAGTATTAAAATTGAAAGCGCAAATGTAAAGACAAGCTCCCTATTGGTTACGACAATTTTTGAAATACCTGATGAGGATAGGACACGTCTCACCTTTCCGTACCTGCAGTGAGGGATGTGGGCTAATCACCTTTAATTACAGGTGTCCCTTTAATTACCGTCAAATCATAGGACAGTACTTGACTTCCCCTTCGCGTTCCCAGTTACAATACAATGGTCATGATCCTCTTTAACCAGAATTTACGTTTTTACGCTGCTTTATTTTCTAACATAAAGCCTCTCCTACTGCAGGGATTATTCCAGCTGAAAAAAGCGAGAAACAAACAACAACTTTCCTAATAACATCCAGTAAGAGGCCGAGGTGCAATACACGCAATAAATCGCTGAGAAAAGGGAGCTCCGAAGTCTACACTGCAACCTGTAATATGGAACAAAAGGCGACAGCACACTTACAAGCACACCAGGGAAATATACCGTAACAAGGGCTATACTGTAGACTAATGATGGTGGATTTTGGCTCGTACGCTACCACTGTCATTCAGAGTACCGTGAACTGGAATGTAGGTGACCGCGAAAAGCTTTTATTCGAGGTCATCCTTCCTAAGCTGAATAAAATCGTCTGGCGGTAACAAGAAGGAAAATTGAAGTGATGTTCTCGGAATGGTTATGACGGAGACTATATTGCTCTAGGGTAGAAGGGGCAAACTAATCTTTGCTCATCTATCTATCTATCTTTCAATCTATCTAGGGTATAAGGAGAGAGAGAGATTACCTTCCACTTTACGATGTGAGAAATGGAGCCTTCTCTCTCTCTCTCTCTCTCTCTCCACCAGCCAGATAATATGATGTACTCGTCCGTGCCAAGTAAAGACAAACAGCCGGGAGAAGGCCGGCCACCTGCACCACTAGGGTACTTTTTACGAGTTATTTTTAGAAGTTTAATTTATAGTTACCTTAAATCTCTCTGCTTCACATATTTAAACTGTGGTGAAAGCTGTTTTCCAGTGGTACCAGATATCTGCCAAAACAACGACAAATGCTGCAGAAAATAAGGGCCACAAATTTACCCTTGCCCTCTCGGATACGTTGTACGCCTAGTGACTGGACACTATAACTCGATCACGCTATCTCAGTCATCTCTCCTTTACTACCTTTTAAAGTTACAGACCGAGGAGAAAAGTTGACTTTTTTGCCTTGCAACAGGTTGCCGTCATCACCAAGAACTAACACAAGCAATAACGAACCCTTATCATCAGTAGTTCTGGCCAGTACTAGCAAAATCAAAGTGGTTCCGTGCAAGTCTCACCGTTCCCATCATCACCCAAGGACAGTACTAACACAGTACCTTGCTTTAAGCTCACATCATCAATATACTACGTTGCAATACAGGAAGGTTAAAATCTCAGAGTGGTGTGGTACGGGACAGCCAAAGTTTGCCCACATTCCCTACCGGTTGTGGCAATGTGGGCTGTTACATGAACTATTTCTATGTGATAGCAATATGAAGTACACAAGAAAAGAGTATGGGAAGGAAGGATATTCCCTGTCTCTGGGGAGGAAAGAGAAATACGCAAGATACGATGCAATGCTGGCTGAGAAATTCCGATGAACTCTTGGTCATGGCTGTGCAGAATCAAATCATCAGTCATTATCATCATCATACACACGACCAGATTAAAGTGCTATGGCCAAATACCTTGCAACTAGCTATGGGTCGACTTAATACCACATTGCTATAGGTCCACATCATCATTATATCATCATCATCATCATCATCACCATCATCATACCATCATCGACAATTTCAAAGCACACTACCTTGCAATTTTTTTTTTTTTTTTTTTTTTTTATGCGACGAAGAAGGAACCAAAGGCCATGAGCCCGCAGTAACAGTTCCCTCCAAGAGAAAAACAAAATACAATATAGAGCCAAATTCAAGATCCGATCATTTTGAGATGCCTGGACACACTGCGTTTGAAAGACTGGAGATCATAGGCAGCAGGAAATACAGACAGAGGGAGACAGTTCCAGAGCTGACCTGTTGCATAAATGAAAGACTGGGAGTAACGGTTAATTCTTGCATTAGAGAGTTGGACAGAAAAGGGATGAGAGTCTGCTGCCAGACGGGTGCTACGCGCCCGTCGTAGAGGTGGAGGAATGCAAGCAGACAGTTCAGAGGAGCAGTGACCATTAAAGTAGCGATAGAAAAGAGATAAAGATGCAACAGTGCGGCGAAGAGACAGAGGTTGAAGGGAATCAGTAAGAGGAGGAGAGTTAATGAGACGAAAAGCCTTTGACTCCACCCTATTGAGAAGAGCTGTATGAGGGGAGCCTCCCCACACATGAGAGTTGTACTCCACACAGGGGCGGATAAAACCCCTGTGTAGATTCAACAATTGCGCAGGGGTAAAGAAAGAGCGGAGTCAGCTTAGCACACCCAATCTCTTGGAAGCAGATTTTACAAGAGATGTAATATGATCTTTCCAAGATAAGTCCCGAGTAAATGAAACCCCAAGCATGTTCAAGGATGATGTAGGATTAAGCTGAATATTATTAAACATTTGTGGGTATACCTGTGGAAGATTTTGTCGGGTTGATAGGTGTAAGAACTGAGTCTTAGATGCATTAAAGACAACCATATTATTTTTACCCCAGTCAAAGATACGAGCCAAGTCAGACATTAGGTGTGCAATAGCCTCATCCCTTGTTTGTTGAAGTAACTGTTGAGATGGGCGTTGCGGGAACCGAATGGAAAGGTGAAGGGTGGAGTCATCAGCATATGAGTGGATAGGGTTAGATGTACAGCTTAGAAGATCATTGATGAATAAAAGGAAGAGAGTTGGTGATAGGACAGAGCCCTGAGGAACACCACTGTTGATAGATCTAGGAGAAGAACGATGGCCGTCTATAACAGCGGCTATAGAACGACCAGAAAGGAAGCTAGTGATGAAGGCACAGATAGAAGGATAGAAACCGTAGGAGGGCAGTTTGGAAATTAAAGATTTATGCCAGACTCGATCGAAAGCCTTTGAGATGTCAAGTGCAATGGCAAAGCTTTCGCCAAAGTCCCGAAAGGAGGATGGCTGTGGGTCGAGTTGAGACCACTTGTCAATGGGGTCAGCGTTGATTAGCCTGGCCAGAGCCGCCTCCGTCAGTGTCACCAGCCCAGTCTCGGGGTCGGCGCTCCACTGGCCTGCCTGTAGACCCCCGCCACCGCCACCATCTCCCTCAGTCTTACCTCCGTCGCCAAGTCTCACCTCTTCCACCATCATCCTTGGACTTGAACCTCCTCTATTTGGAAGGTTCTCTGCTACCTTCTCAACCAGCTTGAAGGCTTGTACTCTTGTCGTAGCGAAAAAAATTGTGTCTTGTCCTTATATCTGCCGGAATCGTATTGATCCTTTCAGGTGAACCTCCTGTGTCTTGAAGGTTCTCTGCAACCTTCTCAACCAGCCTAAAGATGCTTCGTTGTAAAGAAATATACTAATGGAGTCTTAGTTACTTCTGCCGGAATGGTATCACACAATCGTCCTAAGCACTGATGCCGTCCCTCATTATCACGGAGCTAACAGGATCATCGACACTCAGAGAATGTTAGGTAAATTCACTGTTCTATTCCAGAAAAATACATTGCATGTAAACCATAAGGCTTTGAGTTGGGACCTCTGCAGGAGGGAAGGGGACTGGGTGAGACTTCTTCAGGGGGGTGAAGGAGGTTTTTGAGACTTCTGGAGGAGGAGTAGGCCACTGAATGAGACTTGTAGGTGCTCAAGGAAGCTTTTGAGACTTTTGTAGGAGGGGAAAAATACTGCTGTAGGTGCTCAAGGAGGCTTTTGAGACTTGTGAACGAGGGGAAGGAGGCTTCGAGGTGAGACTTCTGCAGGAGAGTAAGGAACCGAACCATTAACACAGCCGCGACACTCTGTCCCTGGAGGGAGTGACAGGGGCGTCCGTCCTTTCTTAGCTCACTCGCGGTCCACACTGACTCCATTCACCACTGCGCTCCCTCGGCCCTCTCTCTAGACTTGGAGAATTGACGGCTAGGATGCTGGGTCGACATACATTTATAATCATTCTTTTGCCTTATCAACGTTCTCTGTCTCAACCAGAGTTTAGAACTGCTTACTTAATCCTTTGTCTTCACTTATATAACCACCAAACGGTTCACAATAAGGCAAGTTAATATTAAAAAGGAAAAACATAAAACTAACACATAAAGGTGGGTTTAGCTGAGCTTGACAATAAATTGGTTTTGGGATAGCCTAGAAATAATTACACTGAGAAAAATTGGATGTATGTGGATGTATATGGAATAACTGAAACAAAATGGAGAGGAGAAAGTGTGAGAGAATGGGAGTATGGATGGGGTATATGTGCAGGAGTAGGTGAGAATGAGAGGGCAAAGGAAGGAGTATGTATAGTTGTGAGTAAAAGATGGAAGAAGAGCATAAGACAGTATGGATCAGTTGGATCAAGGATTGTGTGGGTAAAGTTGAAAGTTGGAATACAAATGTGGGCGATTGTGTGTGTGTATGCACCAACGCAAGATCGTGCTAGAAGAGTGAGAGAAGAGTTTTGGACAAATGTGGAAGTGTGCATGGAAAATTTTGGAAGGAATGAGAGAGTGTTTTTGATTGGTGATATGAATGGTAAAGTTGGGAATGTGAAGGTGGATGGAATAGTTGGTGAGTGGGGTGTGCCTGCTGAGATAGATGAGAATGGGAGTGCGTTAGTGGACATTTGTGCTGGGAGGGGGTTGGTGATAGCCAATACCCTCTTCAGGCATAAAATGATACACAGGTATACATGGCGAGTGATGAGAAGGGTGAGTGGTGAACTGAATGAGAGGAAGGCAATGATTGATTTTGTGTGTGTGGATGAAAGGATGCGAAGATGTGTAAAGGATGCAAGAGTGTATACAGGTTGGGGGAGTGGACTTTCTGACCACTACTTGGTGGTGGCCAGAATTAGAATGCAAGTAAGATGGAGGAATAGAAGAAGGGAAAGACGAGAGGAAGGAGTAGTTGCAAGGAGAGTGGAAAGGTTACAAGAGGATGAGAAAAAGGCAGAGTATAAGAGAGAAGTGGAGGAACGATTGGGCAAATATGAATTGGAGCAGATGGGAGACGTGGAAGGTGTGTGTAGGATATTTACAGAAGAAATATGTGCAGCATGTGATGTGGTGTGTGGAAGGAAGAGAAGACGGAGGGGGGTGCAAGGAACAGCATGGTGGACTGAAGAGGTGAAACAGGCTGTGGCACAAAAGAAGAAAGCATATAATGAATGGATGAGAAATAGGGGCGTGGAAGAAGTTGAGAGGCAGAAGAGAGAGTTATATGTGGAAAGAAAGAGAGAGGTGAAAAGAGAGAGTAAGAAGAGACTGGATGAGGAATTTGGAAGGAATCTGAGTGTAAAGTGGAGGGACTGTAAGAAAATGTTCTGGAAAGAGGTGAAAAGAGTAAGACAGGGTGGAAGTGAAGTTAGCAGGGGAGTGAAAGATAAAAATGGTAGACTACTAGTGGAGAAGGGAGAAAAAGTGAACAGATCGAGAGAACACTTTAAGGAATTGCTGAATGTAGAGGATGGAAGTAATGCGAGTATAAGTGGCTGAGGAATGGCTGGGAGAAGGAGGGAGGTGAGAAGACAGGAAGAAATCAGTAGGATAGAAGTTGTGGAAGCAATGAAGAAAGTTAAATCGGGGAAAGCCCCAGGAATTGATGGAGTGTGTGATGAAATGCTGAAGCATGGGGGAGAGATAGTAGTAGAATGGATGTGGAAGATGTGCAGATTGGCCTGGGAGGAAGGTAGAGTCCCGGAGGATTGGAAGTCAGGTATAATAATTCCCTTGTACAAAGGAAAAGGGGAAAAAGAAGTGTGTGGTAATCATAGGGGCATTTGTCTTCTTAGTATAATAGGAAAAATGTATGGTAGGATATTTAATAGACAAGGTTAGAGAAAGAACAGAGAAATTAGTTGGAGAAGAACAGGGAGGCTTTAGGAAGGGAAGAGGTTGTGTAGATCAGATATTCATTCTTAAATCTTTAGTGGAAAAGTTTCTAGAGAAGGGAAAGAAGTTGTATGCGGCTTTCATGGATTTGGAGAAAGCATATGACAGGGTGGATAGACAAGGATTGTGGAAAGTGTTAAGAATATATGGAGTAGATGGGAAGTTGTTGAATGCTGTGAAGAGTATGTACGATGGTGCGAAGGCTGCAGTGCGTGTGGATGGTGAACTAAGTGAATTTTTCTCTTTGAAAGTTGGTTTGAAACAGGGATGTGTCATGTCTCCATGGTTGTTCAATCTGTACATGGATGGGGTAATAAAAGAGGTACAAGGTAGGGTAGTGGATGCTGGAGTGGCCCTGGTGAGAGAGGATAGTGTTTGGAAACTCCCTGTACTGTTGTTTGCAAATGATACTGTGTTGTTGAGTGAAGACGAAGGAGAGCTGCAAGGCTTGGTGGATGAGTTTGGGAGAGTGTGTAAGAAACGGAATCTAAAGGTGAATGTAGGGAAGAGTAAAGTGATGATCTTTGAGAGAGGTGAAGTCAGTGAATGTACAGCGAGGTTGGATGGTGAGGAATTGGAAAATATGAGTACGTTTAAGTACTTGGGTAGTGTGATGAGTAAGGATGGAGGTTTGGAGGGTGAAGTGCTTGAAAGGGTACAGCAGGGAAGAAAGGTTGCTGGTTCTTTGAAAGCAGTGATAAGAAACAGGGAAGTGAGCATGGAAGTGAAAAAGTTACTACATGACAGTATTGTGATACCAACTCTAACGTATGCAAGTGAAGCTTGGACGTTGTTGGAAGGACACAAGTCAAGAGTGAGAGCAGTGGACATGAGTTATTTAAGAGGAGCCTGTGGAGTCCCATGGAGAGACAGGCTGATGAATGAGGATATAAAGGAGCGTTGTGGTGTGGATGTGGATGTGATAGGAAGCGTTAGGAGAACACACTGAGGTGGTTTGGCCATGTGGAGAGGATGGAGGGTGAACGACTGACGAAGAGAATGTATGTGAGTGAGGTGGAGGGGGGAAGAGGGAGGGGGAGGCCGAGGATGAGATGGAGGGATGGGGTGGAGAGGTATATGAGAGAGGGGGGTGTGAGTTGGGAGCAGGGCAGTGAAATGGCGGGGGACAGGGCGACTTGGAGGCGATTTGTTTGTGGCCACCCCAAACGGGACTGAGGCGTCTGGCAATAGATAGAGATAGATAGATTAAATAACTAATGCTAACACTGATTTGAACTAATACACATCTGGTCCATAGGTCATGTTGGAGTCTGCTGCCTTGACGCTGCTTCCTTGCCACACTGGTCATACCCTGCTGAAGTTTGGTCTGCCCTGCCGTGAGAAGCCTGACGGTGGTGTGGTGTCTTCCCCTACTCTGAGATGCCTGGTGGTGGTGGTGGTGGTGGTGGCGGCGGCGGCGGCGGCAGAGGCGGCGGCAGGGTGTCGTGTCTTCCCCAGCCATGAGATTACTTGCTGCTGCTGCTGGTGATCTGCCCTGACCTGCCGAGAGAAGCCTGGTGGTGATGGTGTGATCTGCCTTGCAAGTCCAGGATGTTCTGTGGACAAATGCTACTTTTGAATGCATATTTTATATTGCTGTCTCTGTTAATGTATTTTGTACTGAAGTATTAATAATGAAAACTTAAATTTCTGTCTTGTTTCATTACCTTTTTAACTGTGGCTTTGACTTAATATAGGTGATAAGTATATTGCGCTCTGCAGTCTTGTGTGTTGTGGGGACGGCTTTTGTGATGAGCTAAGACATTCTGATCGCTTCACCAAATTACTGCTCAGCCGTGTGATCAGTGGACATAAAAGATTATACAATACAATGATATACAGCTAAGCATAAAAAAGGTTATGGGAATTCTCCACCATGCAATCAATGGACCTAAATTAAAGCCTATATTATAAAGCTAAGCCTGAAGAAGGTTGTGGGAAGTAGATAATGATGCAGGGTAGACACTGGAAATGTTCACTGAGCCGTGCCCGCAACACACAAGAACTGGGTGGCGTAATATATGGACCACCTTGTATAATGAGAGGCCGTAAGTGTGTGCTGACCCACAAACTTGCCATCAATGCCCCGTCATAACTAATACTGTGTCTTGTAGGAAGCACAAAGAAAACAGGCAACAGAATACCTCCTTGTTTCTCGTTCCTCCTACACAAACATACACGCCTTTCACTTTAACTTGACACAGAGTTTCATTTAAAGCATATGAGAATGTCACGCAGATCAGTAGCAGAAACAGCCAATACTACAGCCCAACATCCTTTCCACGGCACTCATTCGTGACTACCATCATATTCTAGTGATAACTATCGCTACTACTCGGCAAACCGTATGGAAACTATAAGCTATCTGTCTATCCATCTATCTATAGCCAGACGACTTAATCTCGTAAGAGGTGGCCACAAACAAGTGGCCTCTATGCCACCCTGTCCCCCGTCATTCTGCATCACTCCCCCTAATTCACACACACCCTCTCTCATATACATCCCAACTCCATCCTCCACTTATAAGTAATACATTAAAACAACCGTGAATTACTGTTGCACAAGCTGAGCCCTAATCTTACCCAACACAAACACGAAGAAGCTTTAAAGAACAGAAAACAATACCTTGATAGCAGAAGACACTAAGACCACAAGTACTGACAGCCTACACCAAGAAACATAACTAATTTCAGTCAGAGACCAAGTGAATATGGGAGGCACACAGTTCATCACTTCAGCTCAAGATCCGTCCCACCTTTGTAACCTTATGTTGCATCATCCTCTCCACAAAGAAACAAAATCGAACCGCCCAACATTACACAGATTATCCTAGCAACATATCCCCTCCTCCACCCAACTCTACACTTCCCAGACACATACATAAACTCACAAACACCCCAGTCAGCCAAAACTTTCTGCCAAACACATACATAAACACACAGGCACCCCAGCCAGCCAAAACTTTCTATACCAAACACATACATAAACACGCAGACACCCCAGCCAGCCAAAACTTTCTACCAAACAGCATCCTTCATGTGCCACCACCAGCCATACACCCTTCAGACACTACCGAACCCAGAGACACGAGTACACCAACCTTCCCTGCTACAATACTAACACAAAATATAACACACATACAATCCCCTGTGCTCATACTGCAAAGTGGCACCCCCACACCACAGCACACCCACTCACTTCCTGCACCACACCACCACAACACAGACAATCCTTCAATATAACACAGGGTTCACATCCAGAGGAGCCTAAGATGTAACAAGAACAACAACAACAACTCAGGCCAAGTTAAAGTGAAACGAGTCTAGTTACTTAAGGAAAATTATTTCAAGTTATTTTGTAAGCGCTTCGGGTACACAAAGTTACAAGGCCACAGGGAATGAACTGCATACCGAGGGTGTAATACTACGGCGGCTTAGGGGGCTTTATACCACCTTTTCTTCAGTGATTTATTGTTCAAGCGAGCGAGCGTACAGAGCAAGCGAGCGAGAACACTATATGACATGGTATAATAGGGTGGCAGAGAACAGCGCCAAGACTGCGTTGTCTAGGAAACTATTAAAGCAACAACGGATCTATGGACATCATTAGAAACCTAGTAAAAAAATAACAGGAGTTACTTGAGGGACTTTTCTCAAAATTTGCCGCGCCAGTTCTGATAAAAGGAAAATAAACGTACCAAACTGAGCACCAGAACCGAGTTATTTTAGTTTTTAAAACTACTGCTGATCTGTTCAGACAGCTGGAAAGCTTATGAAGAAGCAATTGATACTAAAGTTAAATAGACTTAGCTTTTAACATCAAGCAAGATGGATGGATGGATGTATGGATGGATGTGGAATCGTGGATGCTTGGACCGATGGTAGAGTTCCTGCTGTTTCGTCCTTCCACCTGCCGACAAAAATCATCATCAATATCTTCCTCCTCCTCATCATCATAGCTGTCGTCGTCATTATCATCATCATCATTATATACACCGTCATTCTCATTATCATTACCATTCTCATCATCATCATCATCATCAATATATATTATCATCATCACCTACCTATCTATCTATTTATCTATATCTGTTTATATATAGCCAGACGCCTTAATCCCGTAAGGGGTGGCCACAAGCAAATCGCCTTCATGATGTAATATCCTCTACCATTTAGCTCAAGTATCCCACTCATATGTTTCTACTCTTTCCCTCCATCTCATCGTCGGTCTCCCCATCCCCCTCTATCCTTCCAGCTAACTCATGTGCACTCTTCTAGTCATTTTCTTATTCGCCATCCTCTCCACATGGCCAAACCATCTCGAAGTGTTTCTCTTAACGCTTTCAGTCTCATCCACATCAGCATCACAACGCTCCTTCATCTGCCCATTTGTCTGTCTGTCTCTCTATGAAACTCCACATGCTCCTCTCAAGTAGCTCATTTCCACCGCTCTCACTCTTGACTTGTGTCCTTCCAGCAAGATCCAAGCTTCACTTCCATACTTTAAAGTGGGAATCACAGCATGCAGTGCCCTTTTTTTTCATACTTTCATCCTCAGTTCCCTCTTCCTAATCACTGCTTTTTAGAGAATAAGCAACCCTCCTTCCCTGACGCATCATTCCAGTCACTTCATCCTCTAATCTTCCATCCTTATTCATCACATTACATAAATACTTAAATGCACCCATATTCTTCCATTTCCTGACTATGCAGCCTCACTGTGCATTCTGAAACCTCATACGTTGAGATGTTAAAGCATCACCACCATCAGCATCAACATCATTATCACCATCAATATCATCACCATCAGCCTGTGACACACCACTGCATGATAAGGACCCTCTCACCTTTCTCCACTCTGATCCATTGATTGTTAGCCTGTTCCGTCCTTGCTCGGTAGATCTGCATCATATCATCTCTCCATCTTGTTCTCTGTGCACCTCTTCTTCTCACTCCATCTCTGGCTTGCCATTCAGTTACACTCGCTGTCCTTCTGTTGTCTCTTCTGTGAAAGACGTGACCTGAGGTGTGTGTGTGTGTGGAGTTACCTGGAAACAAGCTCAGAATTACTAGATGCGCGAGGTTCAGGCCCCTTAGGTTAATCTCCTTGGTGTGGTGTGGTGTGGTGTGGTGGTGAGGGGTTGTGTGGTGTGGTGTGAGGAGAGTTGTGTGTGAGGTGTGGTGGTGGGGGGTTGTGTGGTGTGGTGTGGGGAGAGTTGTGTGTGAGGTGTGGTGGTGGGGGGTTGTGTGGTGTGGTGTGGGGAGAGTTGTGTGTGAGGTGTGGTGTGGTGTGTGAGGGTGGTTATGTGGTGTGGTGTGGGAGGGTAATTTTGTGTGGTGTGGTGTGGTGTGGTGTGGAAGGAGGATTTTTTGTGGTGTAGTGTGGTGTGGGAGGGTGGTTTTGTGTGGTGTGGTGTGGTGTGGTTTGGGAGGGTGGTTATGTGTGGTGTGGTGTGCGAGGAGGATTTTATTGTGGTGTGGTGTGGTGTGGTGTGGGAGGAGGATTTTTTGTGGTGTGGTGTGGGAGTGTGATTTCGTGTCGTGTAGTGTGAGAGATTGGTATGGTGTGGTGTGATACAGTGTGGGAGGGTGGTATGGTATGGTGTGGTGTGAGAGGGTGATGGTGTGTGACAATGTGTGGGGCTGGTAGAACGTAACTTGGCTTCACTATATGAATACAACACCTCTCATCCGAATATGGTTAGTGAGAAGCAGACGGTCAGGGCCGGTCCTAGAGCTACTGTGATAAAATGCAGAAAATCATGTGTTGTATCCTTAAAATTAAAAAGAATATGAGAGGTTAATTCTTCCCTTCAAATAAAGACCAAAATATATGTATTACTTCACTCATATTAATCCACTTCCTAACGATACATAAAGCGACGATGATCAGTGACTTATGGAACCCTGTGCTGTGATTTATGGGATGTAATAAGCTTTTCAGAATATTGCGTAAGTGTCTCGTAATTGTATAGGTAAAAGGTCCTATATTCTTGGCCTGATATTTACCCTTGAAATAAAACTATGAATGTGTGGAAATAATTCTGCCATTTGAATAACCACGGTATCATCAACCAAGATACACACACGAACATATGCAAGCACACACACACACACACACACACACACACACACACGCCCAGTCACCAAAACACGAAGTTAAACAGAAAGGAAAGGGAGAGGTGACTCAGCCAATGACTTGAAGATCGTCGTCATCATCATCGTCGTCGTCATCATCATCGTCGTCGTCTTCGTTGTCGTAATCATCACCATCATCATCTTCCTCGTCGTCATCATCATCATCATCATCATCATCATCGTCAGCAGCAGCAGCATGTCATCACCATCCCAACACTGTTAAAAATGTAGTGCAGAAGTTATATCAATATCATCACCATTATCATCAAATACATCACTATCATCTAACCATATTCTAGAGTTTGCATCAATATCATCAGCAGCAGCAGCATCAACATCATCAGCAGCAACATCCATCTTCATCATCATCATCATCATCATCAGCCTGTGACACACCACTGCAGGATAAGGACCCCTCTCGCACCTGTCTCCACTCCGATCCTTTGGTTGTTAACTCGTTCCGTCCCAGCTCGGTGGATCTGCGAGTATCATCTCTATCTTTTTCCCTGTGTGCCTCATCCTCTCACTCCATCTCTGGTCTGCCATTTAGTTACGCTGGCTGTCCATGTGTTACCTGCTCTATGGAAGACGTGACCTAAGGACTGCGTGTGGACTGACCTGTAAACAGGAGGACAAATATAAGTGTGTTGCAGCATCACTACTATACCCTGTTCACTCTAACTTGGCGTAAAATTGCAATCTCTTTCTTAAATTTTGCGTTGTGACAAGGGGTTAACACTAGAATGGTGCTAGTCACGAAGAAGTGGTATGGAAATGATGTAGAGCTGTAAGTTTAATTCTTTCACTGAACTAGCGGAAATAAGCTGCAAAAAAACGACTATCTCGGCCTTGGTGAAATGAAGGAACACCACCACAATATACGCGTACGTGTGTGTGTGTGTGTGTGTGTGTGTGTGTGTGTGTGTGTGTGTGTGTCTGTGGTGCGAGGCGCCTGTGTGTTACCATGGTAACCTCCCGACACCATCACAGTTACATACACACATTTCCCCACCAGCAAGTTCCATTAGAGAATACTGTGTGTGTGTGTGTGTGTGTGTGTGTGTGCATGCGCTTCAGGACAAAATAACTTACATACAATATTTTTTTTCCATCACATTGTCCCTCTGAAATCTGAATCGCACTTATCAGTTTACATTCAGGTCCCAAACTGTACTGTTGGGTGGACAGGGACAAGGGGGCAGGCAAACCAAGTCCACCAGTCTGATCGGCACGAAAATCTACAGGACGACACTCACACTGCTATTTCACTGGTGCTGAGACACCAACATTGAGGCGGTACAAGGCAGAGTTGCCGTGAATTGCACACTGGTTGTGACGTCATTATTGCACACGGTCTCGTTTAGTAACCAGGATGACAGAGGATGTATTGTTGGTATAACTACCATAAAATTTGGTATACTGTGAATACTGGAAGAGAGGGTATAATATTATTAATGATGTCAGACCTATTATGATTCAAGTGTAAGGACGTTAAATGATTAAGAGAGTTAATAAGTCAGCAAATGTTGATTAATAACCAGCCAAGAGACAAGTAAGTTTATCCACATCCAAGTTCTCTAGTATATCAACTGTACACGATTTACAACATTGTTTCGGTATTTCTTTAATATTACAAAGTAAGTGTGGACTGCTAATGGTTGGCACGAGTCTTGTAAATAATATATATATTTTTTTAATTATATCGCCGGGTGGGTAGAGGTAGACTGTTCCACGACGTATTCTTCCTTGTTTTAAATGACAGTATTATAGACAAACGCTACATATTCGTTGGTTTAACCGTGAAGGGTCTGAATAACAATACATGTTAGTTCCTACCAATCATGGCAAAATCCCACTTATTCCTACAAAATAACGTGAACAATTAGTGTGGAACGACGTCCGCCTGCCCACATCCATGCTCGTCGTTCATTTGTTTTTCCACATTAGCAGACGATTTTCCACAAAACGGCAGAACTGGACTACAAGGCCTCCTCATCTCCCTCACACTAATATCCCCCTTGTCTCATCAGAATTACGTCTAGTAGCCTTATAGGTATTATTTCTTTGGGCCATGATACTTCCTGGTTGTCAGTGCGATATCCTTGTGTCTTAATGTAGTCACCGTAATGGCTAAAAACAGCAAATAGCCAACACTTACCTCAGGGGAATGATGCAGCAGCAACACACACACACCCTCGTCCTTCCACTGTCATACGGCCACTAGCAAAAGTAGCCAAGTAGCGACGCCTACCAAGACGAAAAACTTGTTCAGCTACTTTCACAACCACTAGATGGTACCCGGGCCCCTCTCATAGTAGGGGCAACTCTAGTATTTTATTCCAGGTACTGCTTGGCGATAGCATTCAGCTGAGAGTGAGTCATATTACAATGAGAGTGTTAATACTGTCTCTATTAACTCTCATGATCATACAGCTCTCTTTACCAGCCCTACCCAAAAATAACGTGTGTGTGTGTGTGTGTGTGTGTGTGTGTGTGTGTGTGTGTGTGTGTGTGTGTGTGTGTGTTGTGTGTGTGTGTGTGGTGCGAGGTGCCTGTGTGTTACCATGGCAACCTCCCGACACCATCACAGTTACATACACACATTTCCTTACCAGCAAGTTCCACTAGAGAGTACTATGTGTGTGTGTGTGGGGGGGGTGGATGGATGTGTTGTGTGTGGAGTGTGGGGGGTGGGGGTGAATGGTTTGATATGGTTGCTGTGTGTGTGTGTGTGTGTGTGTGTGTGTGTGTGTGTGTGTGTGTGTGTGTGTATGTGGGTGGGTGGATGGATGTGTTGTGTGTGGAGTGTGGGGGGTGGGGGTGAATGGTTTGATATGGTTGCTGTGTGTGTGTGTGTGTGTGTGTGTGTGTGTGTGTTTGTGTTTGTACGTATGTGGATGTGTTTTGTGTGTGTGTGGTGGGGGGTGGGGGTGTATGGTTTGATGTGGTTGCAGTGTGCGTTTGTGTGTGTGTGTGTGTGTGTGTGTGTGTGTGTGTGTGTGTGTGTGTGTGTGTGTGTGTGTGTGTGTGTGTGTGTGTGTGTGTGTGTGTTGTGTGTTAGGGGTGGGGGTGTACGGTTTGATGTGGTTGCAGTGTATGTGTATGTGTGTGTGTGTGTGTGTGTGTGTGTGTGTGTGTGTGTGTGTGTGTGTGTGTGTGTGTGTGTGTGTGTGTGTGTGTGTGTGTGTGTGTGTGTGTGTGTGTGTGTGTGTGTGTGTGTGTGTGTGTGTGTGTGTGTGTGTGTGTGTGTGTGTGTGTGTGTGTGTGTGTGTGTGTGTGTGTGTGTGTGTGTGTGTGTGTGTGTGTGTGTGTGTGTGTGTGTGTGTGAGCATTATTGGGACAGCCATTGTAACATCCAGGGTCGGCGTCAGATAGGGGTCCCCAACATCTTGTTTATTGTTTATCATTTTTGTAAACAGCATGATTAAGTTGATAAAGTACAATTGTGAGCCAGATGGTTTTTTACAGTGGCTTCATCTCCTTGTCCTTATGGACGATACTGTTCTTCTCTCGACAACGCGACGCGGGACGGAACATAAACTTACATTTCTGAATCAGTTCTGTGTAAATAATGGCATGGTTGTGAATAATATTAAGACCAAGTTCTTTGCAATCCATGCGTCAGTGAGCGATCGTGGGCCATTCTGCGTTGGTGATATGGTCGTGCAGTGGTGTGACAGGTATGTGTATCTGGGCAGTCTGTTCACAAGCGACGGGACTCTGTCGTCCGCCATTACCGCCCACGCACAAGCAAAAATGTGCCACATTCTGAAATTTGTGTCATTATTGGATAAGAATATAGACATACCATTTTATGTTAAAAAGAAAATGTTTGAAACAGCCTTAATGTCAACCATCCTATATGGCTGTGAGTCCTGGTTCAATGGGAACTTGAGGCCAATGGAAAAATTGTATTGGGGTATTAAACAGTTGCTGGGAGCTCGTATGACGGCGTGCACGGACGTTTGTTACGTGGAACTCGGGTGCCCGCCACTGAAATCTTTCGTACTAGCAAGGCAGAGGAAGCTTTTCCAGCGACTGTGGGGGGAGAGGCGCGGTATGCCCGATGACCCGTGGGTGCACGCCGTCAGGCTGACCATGGCGGCTAACACACCAACAAGTAAACACATTAAGAGTTTAATTAATAATTCTGTTGATGATGTTAAAGTCGGCATTGAATCTTTAAAGCAATCAATTTCTAACTCTACATCTTCTAGAAGCCTAATTTATAATGTGTTGAACCCTACCTTAACAGTTCACGAGATTTATAAATGTCGTGGTAAAACTAGTGAGGTACACAGAATGGCATTTAGTCGGCTGCGGGCAATCAGTCACAATCTGGCTATTGAGACGGGCCGTTGGAATCGGCGTGGACGGGGACGTCTCCCGGTAGCAGAGCGGTTCTGTCCATGATGTGCTGTGCAAACAGAGTTGCATGTACTGGAGGTGTGTCCACTGACTCAGCACATACGTACAAGATATAACTTTACTTCCTGGAGTCAAATCATTGGTGACGATGCTCAGTTTCCTATTGAGGAGATAGTGTATAAGGTCCTTTCCTGTTTTGGCTAGTGTGTACTATAATGTTTACCATAACCTATGTTATTTAAAGTGTATTTAATTCATTTTGTATGCTCTTATTCTAACCATGATATATCATTGTTTGCTAATATCTGATGTACTGTTTATCATGTTAAGGTTTATTGTCGCTTGAAATCCTGTATGTGTAACTGGATATTGTGGTCAATAAATACTTACTTACTTACTTACTTACTGTGTGTGTGTGTGTGTGTGTGTGTGTGTGTGTGTGTATGGAGATATGCTTATGTCTAAGGTGGATATGCAGTACTGTGTGGGACGGTGTGGCCTTAAGTGTTCAGGGATTACTGTATAGGTATGGCTATGTAAATAGAAACAGAATTTCGTGTGTCAAGTTATGGATATGTATGTGTTGATGAATCGACATTTGTGAAGATGTCATAGTGTACGAATGAGTGGAGGTGTGGCTAAGTGTGTTGAGGTGGAACTACCTGTGTGAAGATGAGGTTGGGGTGTAGGTGGAGGTATGGCTACGTGTGGAGGTATGGCTACGTGTGGAGGTATGGCTACGTGTGGAGGTTTGGATATGTAGAGGAGTGGGTGTTTGTGTGGAGGGATGTGGTGTGTCCTTTGAGCAAAGCACTGAGAAACATATTAACTATCTATCTATCTATCTATTGCCAGACGCCTCAATCCCGTTTGGGGTGGCCACAAACAAATCGCCTCCAAGTCGCCCTGTCCCCCGCCATTTCACTGCCCTGCTCCCAACTCACCCCCCCCTCTCTCATATACCTCTCCACCCCATCCCTCCATCTCATCCTTGGCCTCCCCCTCCCTCTTCCCCCCTCCACCTCACTCACATACACTCTCTTCGTCAGTCTTTCACCCTCCATCCTCTCCACATGGCCAAACCACCTCAGTGTGTTCCTCATAACGCTTCC